>NC_083320.1:74830836-75025836 GCF_963455315.2 Globicephala melas | reverse complement strand
GCTGAGGAAGTGCAGTACTTAAAAAAGAGTAGGGTTCCTATTAAGTTTATGGATGTGGAGGGAATCCTTCTTGAAAAGATTGAGGATGAAAGGGAGTTTTTATATACATAGACTGAGACAAGAGGAATTCAGATGAAAGTGTTGGGAGAAATGTAGACAGTGGGTAGAAGTAAGGAAGAAGCAATGCAGAGAAGTATAGGAAAGATTATTACTGATTAGAAGGGTCAGAAGTTTTGGGCAGTGGCCACAGATGACAGGGATATGAGGTATGTTTGAATTTATTGTCCTTGAGATTATGCCCCCATGTAGGCTGAAGCCTAGCAATTGTCAAAGACTTGATGAAGTAAGCAGACTGTCAAGCATTCAAACAGGACTTTGTTCAGATGATGTTCTGCTTGTTACTGAATATAACACCCCATATTCTTTCCCACCATAATTTTGCAAAGACGAGAGAATTGTAGAACAGCTTGGGGGAAATGGTGTTTTGCAGATGATTTTTGCTGTATCTCTTTGGCTGACAGTTATGCTTCAATTATTCCTTTCACTCATTGCATTTGTTTTGTGGTTGCTGTTTTCAATTGTTTTTTGTTTGTTTTTGAATAAGTATTATGTGAGCATATATATTGTGATACCAACACAAAATTGAAAAGATACAGAAGGACTTGGAATGAAAAGAAAATCTCCCTCTCCCTACTATCTGCCAGTGTAGTAGTTGTGATGTGTTGGATCTCACCCTCCACCGCCTTCCCTTTGCTGGAACTAAGACATTCATCCTCAAAGCTTCTGGGAATGTTGGCAGCTGAAAGCTCTCTCCACTGAGTTTTTCTTATGGGCTTGTCCTCAGCTAAAGAGAGCCACCCAGCTCAAAGTCACACCTCCCAAAGGCAGACTGCATCTTATGACTGGTTGAGGCCAGGGCTATACAGACCCAGCTCGGCCCCTATGTGTCGAGTTGAGACAATCTGAAGAGCCATCTTAGTTCCAGAGCTTCCTGTACAATTAGGTAAAGCCTCTGTAATTTCTGTGACTAGACTGCAATTCCTGCCTCTGCCCGATTCTGTTTTCTTTACTCCCTTCCTGATATTCACCCCCAAGAACACTTCTTGCTCTTTCTGTCTCAGTGTCTGTTTCTTGGAGAACTCGATTACAGCTACTCGGTATGACACTTTCCTTTCACAAACCACCATTACTAGTCAGTTTTTGAGAATAATATGAAAAAGAGGAGAACAAAGTTCCTTTCAAGGGATCTTTCCTGAGCAGCTACAAACAACATTGCATGAATCTCAAAGGAGGAAGATTGCTTTATAAACGTGTAACTATAACATTAGGGTAAGTTCCTACTAGTAGAATTACTTGGGCAAAGGTGTGTCCATTTTAAATTTGAAATACAGTACTCTTTAAAGAACTGTAACTTCTCACAGCAGAACTCTGAGTTGGCCAAACTGTATGTGAAGAATGGTTCTCACAATTTTATATTTATTTTTCTCATGGGAAGTGGTTTTGAAACAACTTTTTACATGATAATTTTTTTAAATTAACTAGGTACAAAATATTTTATTGTGTTGTTGACCTTTTTATTGATAGTCTGGACTTGATTTTCATATTATGGAAATCAAAAATTTTGTGTGTTAAGTTACAGTGTTTTTCTTTGATTTCATTTATTATGAATCTTGCCATGCAGAATATTCCTATTGCTTATGTATTTATAGTTTCGATATTTTCTTTTTTGTCTTCTGAGTTCTGTTACATAAATAGAAATGATTTTACTGCTATGAGATTATTTTTAAAATCTAGTATATCTTCTCATAGTCCTTTTATAGATAGATCTTTTGTTTGTTTGATAGAATGTGGTCCATCTTGAGGTACATCTTGAGGTAGTAATCTAACTGTACAATTAAATTCTATTTGCTAATACTTTATTCGGGATTTTTATACCAATATTCATCTTATATGATTGTTTTGTACACTCTTTTGTGTGTTATTTATGTCAGTTATATAGATGTATGTCACTTATGACAATATGGATTTTTTTTCTGTATATCCTGGAACAGCTGGTTCATTTGAGTTTTGACTTCTTAAGGTTTGGTATAATTTCTCTGTGAAACTAACTTAGCCTGGTACTCATCTGAGGATAGCTCTTTGGCCACAATCTCTGTATTTTATGTTATTTGTCTACTTAGATATACTTTTTTTCTGAGTTCACATTTAAATATTACTTATTTATATTAATTTCCTCTATCACTTTTGTTTGAATGTCATCTCTCATTTCACGTATATCTATGTTTTGTCAGTTTATTTTTAATTAGGTTGGCTAAATGTTTATATTTTGTTGGTTCTTTTTGAAAGAAAAGAACTATTAGATTCATTATTGAATTATTTTCCTATATTATAATGTTAATCTCTGCTCTCTTCTTTATTGAGTCCTTCCTCATGACTCTTAAGGTTTACTTTGGTTTCATTCTTCTAACTTCTTTAGTTGAGCCTTACTTTACTTTTTATTCTTACTTGTATTTTAATATAAATATTTAAGGCATACAGTTTTTTGAGCGTCACTTTAATTGACCATAGAGTTTAGATGTGTAAGTTTACGTTGTCATTATTTACTAGATATTTTAAAGTTATTGATTTGATTTTCTCATTGGCCCAAAAGATGTTTAAGAGATGGTCATTGTTTTTCATTTTTATGCTGCATGCCAGAGATTGATATTGTTGTTGTTTACACTAATTAATTTTTTCCTAGGCTGTGCCTGGGTATTGATTGTTTCGCATCATTTTTTTTTTTTTTACAATAAGATATGCCATTTTAATTTATAGATTCAGATTTTCTGGAATTTTTTAAAGCATGTCTTTTTCTGTTTTTGTCTGTCATCTTCATGAATATCAAATATGAGTTAGCCATTTCTTATGACTGTATACATTTTTTCTAATCTTTTAAAAACCCTTGTTTATTTGCATTTTATTTCAAAACTCTTTTAACTCTGCCTTTCCTGTTATCGTGGGGGTTTTTTTTAGTGTGGGGGGGCTTTTTTTTCAGAGATGAAAATCTCCTTTGAATTGCTTTCACTATGGACTTCAATTATACATCACACTTTTTATAATCTTTCTCTGCTCTCCTGATTACTACCAGCTCATGGTTAGCTTTAATTTTTAATTACATCTTTCCTACGCTTTTGTACATCTATATTGGACTCTTAGTTTATAAAGGCAAATACTTCATAAAAGTTTAAATTTATTTATGTAACTCAGAGCAATGTTTTTGTTGCAATTTTTGTCTGCTCTATAAAAATGGTTTCCCAGCATGTGTCTTCCATGTGCCATTGTCTTTTGTTCTTTCTCCTATTTTTTCTTTGCACTTTTTATAAATATTTTATAAATATTATTTTATAAATATTATTACTCTACAGTCTGTGCTCATTTGTTTTTTATATTTATTTTTGAATGAATTGTTCCTGGAGAGGCTGTTTGGAGGGAGTCTATGTAGAGAAGGAGCCATGTTCCAGAATAGCAGGAATTTTCCTTATGACACAAGCTTTTTACTTTTACTTTTTTCTAGCCACGTATACTGACAGTTATAACCTTCTTTCCAATGCAGTGTTTCTCTTTTTCTGCTTCACTGTCACAGTGCTTTTGAAACTACAGGTCTCTGTGAGACTCATCCCTTATGTCTGTGCTTCCTTTTCATGCCCCAGCATAGGTGCTGACTACCACTTGCAGCACACACCCATTCCATCATTCCATTACTCCAAGCTGCAGTTTGTTTGATTTGCTCTTCGGTGTAAACCTCTCTTTTTTAGAGAACCCTGCTCTGCCACTTTGAGACCTCTTCTGACAGCACGTCACATAATTGTTTGATTTTTCTTCTATTTAGCAGTGCTTCTTCACAAATTGTAGTTTGAGGTTGTAGTCGACTCCTAGTTTTGTCAAGGAAGAATATATGTTTCTGTTTCTTGCTCTCCTTGTTGTTTTGATGTTATTTCTAAGAAAAGAGGGGCATTTTATTTTTCTTCTCTCTTAAAAGAGGAAGTCTCCTTTATTTGATTTTGAAATGCACTGTTGGAATTTGTTTTATTTTCAGAAAAATATAATACTTAGGCCCTAAATATGGTCAGATATTCATTATTATTATATAATTTAAATCATTTTAAGACAACTCTACTTCAGTAGAAATTGAAACTTAACATATTGTGAAGACTCTAAATTCTGTAATGTATCATACACATTAAAACATAGGCATTTGCAAATGTCCTTCAGTTCCTTTAAACCCTGATTTATTTCATAGCAAATATTTAGTTGATTAATGGAAAAGTAATCTCAACTAATTGTTAGGTTGGTGTTCTACAGAGAATCTGTAAGACTCTTTCTACCCCATGGTAAGAAATGGTCAATGTTTGTCTTTTCTGGGCTTATTTGCAATGGAAATGGCTCATCTTTGATGCACAACTTTTACTCTGCTTTAACTATTAATTCTATTTATTACACCTGGAATTGAGGCATATATGCCATACACTTTGTGGGGGAGGAGGTATGAAAAAGGGTATTCTTTTTTCTCTTTTGTGATAGCCTGTGTTATAGCAGTAGCTTTCATTATCAGTTTGACAGGAGGGAAATGACTTACCTGTCCACTTCTTCATCTAGATTGAGATACTTTCAAAGTTCCCTGAAAACTAAATGGATAATGTCGCAGTGATTCAGAATAAATCCAATTATTTCCACTAAAAAAGAAATACTCCAATTTGGATTAGAACCATATGGTTTGGATATTAGAGTTTTGGCCCATATATAACTCATAATCCATTCCTCTCCTACCAATGTGTGCTAATTTACATTTCAAAACAGGGTGATATTTTAAAATCCTAAGATATTGCAAAAATAGGACTCAACTGAACCAAATTCTTTCTAAATTGAAAAAAGATGGATAATTTTAAATGAGAAATGCTTTATAGTTTGGATGCAACCAAAGTAATGTATTTTTTCTTCCTTAGAATAATATATTCTTTCACACCAAAATCATTACTATGTATCAAAATGCTAGAAACTATAATTCTGATGTGCTGCAGTATTCCCAAGCTGGATAATATTTTACTTGGCTATAGTATTAATGGAATTTTGGCCTCAACATATATTTTAGTGAAGGCATTGTCTTTCTATTTAGAAAAATAAAGGACCTCGGATGACAAGTTATTTCTTTTTTAATATAAGGGGAAAATCTTACTAGAGAGTAAAGTCTTGAAGAAAAACATTCTAAGAACTGTACATTTATAATTAATGTCTCGACCCAGTCCCTCATGCTTTTATTCTGAAGCTCACTTTTTTTCTAAGCAGGAGCCAGAATAAACACTGGCTTTGTCATGGGGCAGGCTAATATAAAGAGCCATATGTGCTCAATGACACAGCACAAGGAGACAGACACAGGCCTTCGCTATAAATTCTCCCTTTTAAAATTTAGATTGCCACACTTTTTTCCTTCTCTAGTTAATTTAAATCAGTTCTGCCTGTCAGCCTGTACCTGCCAAATAAAACATCCTAATCAAGTGTCTGGTGTGCAAAGCAGAAAGGTTTGGTCTGATGCTGGCAGACTTTTGTTTATTCCATCTCTATAACCATAATACCTCATGAAAGTCTTCAAAATTTTTACTAAGACAAACTAGATCAGGTATATAAAAGGAGGAAGAAAAGAGAGTCGGTCAATTATTATTATCAAATTGCTGTCAATGGCACAAATCCTCATCAACCTGTTTTTTTCTGCCACTGTCAGGTCCTTCCAGGCCTTTAACATCTGATACCATCAGGTCAGCTGCTGGTTCTCCTTTTCCAAGGTCATAAGGTTTAACTGTACAATGAACTTACTGTGGCTTCCAGGGTCTTTCCACTGTAACATATTTAGTCAATGAACTTAAACTCTTAGGGGAAAAAACTGTGATGAAAGTAAATAAAGTGCCTTAATAAATGATTAAATTATTTTCCAGGCACATTTTTTCATATGAATAATAAAGTTATAATTAATAGGTTATCTAGAACATTAACAAAGATGCAAGCAAAGATTGGCCAGTAATATTGGATTTGTAAGATGCTTTGGTATTGTGGCCTCTTCAGCCTTGCACAACTCTGCTTATCAAGTTCATGTCTGAGTGAAAAGTACATGCCTTCTTTCTTGTGCTTAAATGTTCTCAAAAATGTTGTAGTAAGTTTTGATTTTTTTCTAAATATACAGAAAGCCTGTACAACCCACACTCCTCCATGAAATAATAGTTACCATGAATGCTAGTGAAATTCTTGAAACACAATCTGAACACAATCTTTGCCTCACTTCACTTTGAGTCTGTTATTCTCTAAGTGCTTGTGAGCTGGCTCATTTTAGTGTCTCAATGAATAAGGAGAAGTAGATGGTTTTCTTCCTCTAAAGTCTATTAGGAATTGTAGTTGCTAAAATGCTGATGTATAACCAGGAAATTTTATGAGTGACCTGGTCAATGGCAAAATATTTCTTTAGGAAGGTGGTTCAAAGTAACAGATTGCACAGCAATTAATCTTATTTTATAAATTGTTTGTAATGGCTTCTTCTATAGCTATTCTCATATTTATATAGATGATAACCACAAATTTAGCAAAGCTATACTTGGTTTTGCAGTTGCAAATATGGCCACAACTTTTAGGGATATTGGAAATATTCCTGTAGGTAAACAGAGGCAAAGTAGAGAGACATAAAGCTGGGCAAGCGTTCCATTTCCAGGTCTACTGAGAATAGCAAGTCTCCACTACATGTATTCCTACTTTAACACCATTAATCAGTACGAAATGGTCACTGATACTGCAGACACTAGAAAAACTCACCCACTAATAGTGGATGAATAAAAGTCACACTTTTACCCTGGATAAATCTTCATCAAAGATCTATAAAACATAATGGATTTTATTTATATTCAATTCTCTGTTCAATCGAGATACAGGTAAAATGTATAGGACTTTAAAACTTGGAATAAAGATTGTGTTCTTCATGAAAAAGCACTGTGGCTTTCACAATGAATGAGTCAAGAAGATAGTAGAAAAGAAAAGTGTTGTAAACCTTAGGAAGGAAAAACACATTCTCATAAACAATGTAAACGTTTTTTCTGAATATATCCAAGCCTTCTTGTGTAATCTAAAGCTTAGCTTTAGAAACATTTCATTAGGTACTTGGGAGAAATGTATGCAAAGACAGATGGTTCAGCTCTGCAGTGGCTCCACTTACCTCAGCATTTATAATAGCCTTCTCAAATCCAAGATAAATAGATGACCTTGAACCTCTCCCTCCTCAAATGTGCTCTGTATTTATCATTTTGATTATTTTTTCCGTTATGAGGACTTCCAAACTCACATTCCACTTTTCTCTCAATGTAGAATGAACTTTCATGACTCCATGGCTTTATTGACACTACCCTTGCTTAAACTCCATTCATTCCCTAGTCTATGATGCAAAATCCCCCTTCAAGAACTCAACCCAAACGTTACCGCCTATAATGAGAACCTCCTCCAATCAGAGTGTTTTCATATCACCTCATTTACATTCCAATTCTGACTCTTTATCCCAGTTTCTACATCTCATCTCAATTGTGTACATTCTCAGTCCCCTTCTGGTTTTAGTCAGTTGGACCTGTACATGAATTCTAGCATTCCCATGTTTCAGCTTTGTGCCTTCAGGAAAATAAACTAATCTTTCAGAGCCTCAATTTCTTCATATTTAAAATAGGAATAACAATACTAACTCAACATATTTTTAAAGCGATTAGATGAAATCAAATATGTAAATACGTATTATACAATTATATATACAAATATGTATAATACAAATATGTATTATACAATTTAACTAGATTATGATTATTCTAATGTCAGGCTCTATGTCTCAAATGCCTAGACCAATATCTTGCATATAGGTCTGACTCATTTAACTTCTTATAAGCCTCAAATCCCCTAGAGAAGATAAAAAGAATTCTAACCCATGATCATGAATAACACTATAACCCAAAAAAAGAAGAAACATGATGATCTAAGCCACTAGATGTTTTTCTTTTTTTTTTTCAGAGGAAACAATAAAGACTAAACTACATGCACCCACATCCTCAAATGCCTCATTCTACTCCGGGGTTATATAACCCAATCAATCAGTCAATGCGAATAATACTGAACACAGTACAGGAAACCCATGCTTTATGCCTGGCTCTGCCATTTCATGGTCACGTGAAATGCTGCAATTCTCAGTGCCTCTCAAAAGTTCTGTTGTTTTGATCTATAAAATGGGTATTATCACCTATGCATTCACTTCCAAGTATTGTTTTTTTTTCTTTATAAGTTTATTTATTTTATTTATTTATTTTTTGGCTGCATTGGGTCTTCGTTGCTGCACATGGGCTTTCTCTAGTTGCGTCAAACGTGGGCTACTCTTGCGGTGCGCGTGCTTCTCATTGCAGTGGCTTCTCTTGTTGCGGAGCACGGGTTCTAGGCGCGCGGGCTTAGCTGCTCCGCGGCATGTGGGATCTTCCTGGACTAGGGATTGAGCCCATGTCCCCTGCATTGGCAGGCGGATTCTTCACCACTGCGCCACCAGGGAAGTCCCTCAAGTATTGCTGATGGGATCAAATGAGATGATACAAATACATTTGGCAAACTGAAGAGAAAAAAAAAAAGATGTTTGAAGCCGAACTCACCTAGTCTTATAAACAAGTTTTACAAAACTTATTGCCAAGTAATGTAGAATGTTTCTACATCTGCAAATACAGATAATAGTATCTACCTTGTAAAAAAAAACGTGGGAGCATTAAAGTTAATATAATACACATTTCATGTTACATAGCAGTTGCTCAGATGTGGTAATATGTATTATAAGACATTATTTTATTATAAAAAATAGAGTGCAGACACAAAATAACAACTTTGATATTTTAAAAGTTTTCATTAATATGTCTTTAGCATGGGTTTAGTTCTTAAGACAAGTAAATCTATGACCATTTTAACTTTTGAAACTTTGCTTTTCTCATTTATTCTACCAACAGCAATTCATGTAAATCTTTAAATCATCCTCAACGATTCAACCAAGATACTTCACTCTGTCTAGTTAAAAGAGATAGTGTTTAGGTTACCTTTATTTTAGCACCTAAAATGTACCACCTTGCCCAAAGAAATTGGTTCCCATTAGGAACTAAACCTAAGAGGGGGGTCACTGCAGGCAAAGCCTTAGCACCATAATGGATGTGAGCATTTCATATTTTAATGTGGTCAGGTAGGCCATACCCTGCCAGGAGTACTTTATAACCACTTAATATTTCCCAGTCATTTGAATGTAAATAAGCTTGTCAAGAGAATTTGGATAATTTATTTTTAGTTTTTTTTTTTTAAGCAACCATGTTTGGCAGGCACACTTTCCCAAGATCACCCAGCTTCAATTTTAAATTTCAAAAGCCTCAAATTTAATCCCTTGAGCTGGCCTGGTACCTTGCACCATCTGTTCCCATGGTTTTGTTATAACAGCGAGCACCTGCAGAGTTTTGCAACATTTCAAGCTGATTGTGGACAAAAATCAAAATAATTATAATTTTCATAAAGCAAAGACTTCCATTCAGACACCACAATCCCATCTACATGAATTTTGGGAAACCAATCTTGCTCATAATGTGTTTCGTATGGATAAGGGTAATTTATTTCTATTTTGTTTTTGTAGAAGATCAATCCTTTAAAACACATGTACAATCAATGTGGAATTCTCACACTCCAGTCACATCCATAAAACTCTTGTGTAATCCTAGTCAGTTCTTAGATCAGGGTTTCTTACTGTATTTTGATCAGACAAGGCCATCAGCCAACAGCAATGATAAAGCTAGTCTTCTTTTTGATTGTTTGCACTTTCTGTTGGTTTTTTTGTTCCCTTTATATTAGTAACAGTAAGATAACATGTTGGCTTCAAATATTTTCCACTGTCAATGGAATACAAAAATTCAGGTATTATCCATTAAAGACAAAAAGGCGAAAGATAAAATGAATGCTCCTTCTCTCTGCAATTTTGGGATAGAGAAGTAATTCATGTAAGCTCAAACTTTTGTATTAGAAAGCCTGAACTTTTGGCAGAATCAATGTCCTCCAGTAGCTAAATATCCCACCAATATGTAGACCATCTAGAAGTCACTAGAGAATTACTCATGCAGGATAAAGAAATATAGGATGGATACCCGAGTATTGACCTTTGCTCTTTGTCTTGGTATTTAGAAAGAAATCTTAATGAGTTGGCAATGATGCTTAGCCTTTCCTTTTCTGTTTAAAAACATTATCCTTTATTCACATTGTATTTCTAAGATTCTTTAAAACCTTAATTTTAGTTTCGTTTGAGTCCATTGATAAGGAGCTAAGTATAAGTTTGACCTAATTTACCTAGATGTTCAAAAAGGAGTAATAATTTTGTAGTATAAGTATTAACTCATTAAGACATGATCATATACATGGTAGAGTGTTGGTAAGTAAATTAAGAGTTGTAGCTCTATAATACTGGAGTCCAATCAGTACTACTCAAGGACACCCCCTAAAAGAATATTAACACCTAAGAGAATATACCATTTGTCCACTGGTACCAAATCACTTTGGGCATTGAAAGAGAACAGTAAAACGACCAAATGTGAGCTGTCATTCCTAGAGGAACAGTAGGAATGAACGTGGCACTCAGTTGAGAAGATTAAACAGCAAGGATCTTGTAGAGATGGCTGTGCTGCTGGTGAGTTGGTGATAACTGCAATGCCCAATACAGTGGAGGCAAGTACAGCAAGAACTGACGTGACTGGAGGAGCTTCAGACAAGATACTGCTCAACAGATTAAACAAGAGTTGGTGGTTGCAGAATTGGAGCAGAGTCTGTGAGAGAAACACTGGCAACATTTGGAAATATTTTGTGGACAAAAGTATTTTATAGGGGGCTGAATATACAATATCAAGTAACAGGAAGAAATAACGTACTAAATTTGAATACTAATTTTAATGCCACCTCATTTGCTCTCAAAGCTTGGAGAAATTTCTTTTACAGTAATGAGAACATTTTTTTAAAATTTGAATTAGAAGTTTTATTTGGAAAGTTGTCATAGACCAACTTAGTTCGATTACTCTGCATATAACTTAACCTGAATAACAGCTTTGTTTCATTGTTCTGTGGGACATCATTAGACCATGGGAGTTCTCTTTTAAGTCTGTGTTTCTTGCCTTCCTCATATGAAAACTTAAAAGGTGTTGTTAGTATCTGAGAACTGCATTCCCATTAAAAGACAGAAAGAAGATAAACACTACTGGTCTGAATAATTATTTTTTTAGATGTAAGCTAATGAATATATCATATACAAAGGTCGTTTCTAAAGTATTTCTAAAGTATTTGTCAGTGAATAGAAAACTGAAATAATCCTTCTGACTCCCAGGACTGGAGTACTAGAAATATTAATAAATCAGAAGCCTGAAGACTTGAACTCTTGTTCCAATTTTCCATTTTTAGCTGAGGGAAATGGAGAGGGTTAGAAAAGTCACTTTTATTGGATTTGTCTTTTTAAATCAAATGACAAGCTTCATGTGGGTAGGGATTATATTTGTTATGGTTATTATATTCCTAGAAAAGTGTGTGATAAGTGAGGATCTGGAAAGATGATCTCTTCAATCTTTCTTAACTCCAATATCCACACAATAATAAGTAATCAGATGTGATAATATACTGCACCACAATATGCTATACTATATCTGAGAAGAGAGTGTTAGAAATGACGGAGTATCTGTTGTCTTTTGTTCTAGAAAAAATTTGCTTAGTGCAGTGAGTCCTTTTACTCAAGACTTTGATTTTTTTTTTCCCCAGTCTGATTGGGTTCCCAAACCATAAACTTATTTTTCATTTTTAATTAGAACCCTGGTTATATGTAGCGCTGTTGTAGATAGTAGGATGTATCAAATGCCAACATCTTAATCATAATATAACAAATGACTCTGTGATACTGTTGTTAGAGTTCAAATCTCCAATTGTGGCTTGATTTGACAACTGGCTGGAATTGGCTGCGAATCTTCTCATAAGTGACACACTTTCATGTGTCAAGGCTGGTGACACTCACCTCTGAAAATCCCACTCAAATTTTCCCGAATTTTTTAAGTCACAGATAATCCTATATTATGTAATAAAGGATAATTATATAAGGAAGAATTAACACAACATGTTAATAAACACACAAAAAGCCTGTTTAAAAATACCAGGTAAATTGTCATAGTGAGTGAAGTAAATCAGAGAGAGAAAGACAAATATCATATGATATTGCTTATATGTGGAATCTAAAAAAAATGGTACAAATGAACTTATATACAAAACAGAAATAGAGTCACAGATGTAGAAAACAAATCTACGGTTACCAGGGGGGAAGAGGGGGCTAAATTGGGAGATTGGGATTCACATATACCTCCTACTATATATAAAATAGATAAGTAGTAAGGACCTACTGTATAGCACAGGGAACTCTACTCAATACTCTGTAATGACCTATATGGGAAAAGAATCTAAAAAAAAAGTGGATATATGTATATGTATAAGGTTAACTTTTCTGTACACCTGAAACTGACACAACATTGTAAATCAACTATATTCCAATTAAAAAAAATAAAAATACAAGGTAAAATTTAAATATATGGTCTGACTGAATTCTGAATTTTATAAATTCTGAATATTTTATGAAAATTAGAAAAATACCTTGTTTTCATTTTTGCCATCATTATAAAATATAGTTGTCAAACATTTTAAATAAGTGATATTAATTTCATATTTTATCCCCCCTATAACCAGTTCCCCCTGTCCCTTTTAAAAAGATTCTTCTGATGGGGCTGTCACTACTCTTGGCCAATGGGAATGCTTAATTAATATAAAAACGAGAATTAATAAATATCAGTAGGGATAATGTGGAATTCTGTGCTTAGTAATTTTGAAACTTTACATTCAAAAGACATGGTAAAGAGATGTCACATTAATTGAGCCATTACAAGTTGTCAAACACTGTGTTAGGTACTTTCTTATTGATCTTTCTTATTGAACCTATCCCTATACCGGAGTTAAAACAACTGAGGCTCCCAGAAGTTAAGTAGCATACAACTGGATATCATCCAAACAGATTATGGTCTAAATGCCACATTTGTCCCAGCCCTTGCCTGTCTCCCTGACCCAATCTTGGATCAGCCTTCTCATCACTCTAGTTATTTTGAAATACCATGCTTATTTTTTCCATAACAGGAACTGGGATTAACTGATCTAGAATAATCTAGCCCCGTATCTTTTCATATCGTACCTGTTCATTATTTGTCTCAGCACCATATCACCCACACAGGAAGGCTTCTCTTGACCAGTCTAAATAAGGCCCTTAAGACCTGCTTACCCCAGTCTCTCTCTAGCACATCACCTTACTTTATTTTCTTCAATGCACATATTGCTGTCTGTGGTTGCCTTATTTATTAAAAAAAAAAAAAATTGTTGTCTGTCTTCCCTGGTAGAATCTAAGCTTCATACAAACAAGAGCCAGGTCTCTCCATTTCCTAGTGGCCAATAAATATTTATTGGGTAAATCAATGAATAGAAGCTCTGAACTTTTAATTATAGCATTCCTGATCACATGGCAATTACTAGCTATCAGTTTGACTTCTTTTACTTATGACAGCATACTGAGACTTTGACCACATACTTTAAGTGCAGACAAGTTTATAGTCTTTCATTCCCCCTGATATTAATACTTAGAGAAACAATTCAACAGTAAAATCAACAAATGATAAGAATCCAAATTTAGGATACTGAAAAGAAAAACACCAAGGTAAATGTTTAGAAAGACACAAGTCTATTAAACCACACAGTTCATCTCTAAAAGTTATATATTTATTATAGGTTGAATATGTACATGATACCTAAATTTAAAAAAAAAAATCTGGGATTCGAAGCTTTCATACTATGTGAGAAAACTTGCACAAATAAAAGTTTTTGAATTACTATTGATCGCAACGTTAAAATTAAAATCTAAAGCAACTCTGATTATTTAAGGCAGTATATAGTCCCTTAATTGATATTTTGAATTTGTATAATGGACCTATCAATGATTAGGGTATAGCACAATTTTAAAAAATTTGTATTATTACAAATAATTTGTAATTATTTGTTTTAGTGACTATTTAGTGCTGGTCCATCTGACAAAACTGATTTTGAATCAATTTGGAAAATGAATCAAAGTATTATATTATTTCTTGTATAGTACACTCCCAATATTAAGCATTATGTTTTTTAAATATATGCTTTTACTGCTTTTTTGTACAACTTGTGCATTAGATATTTGGAAGTGAATTGTAAATTTTGTTATTACGGAGGCATTAAATAAACATAATATTTTATTTTGAAATAAGTGTAGAATTCAGATAAACTTTCATCTGTCTCACTACAGCATGACTGCTTCTTATACTGAAAGTCTTAATGATGTCTTAATACGAAAGAGTGGTTTCAGGTTAAAGTGTGCTACAAGTGCTTCTGCTTTATCAGAATTTCCTTTTAGGATTTATTGAGAGGGAGACATTCAGAGTGTCGTAAAAAAATAAAACTGATGCTTTGTTGTTGTTGGGCTGTAAACACTGTATTTTGGTTGGTTATAATGCTACCAAAATCCACACAGTACTTAATTTATCTAACCTTCTGATAGTGAATGAACAAAGGTAAAAATAACAGGCTAGTTATAAACTAGTACTATGGTGATGACACTGTGAATTATTTAAAAAGGGCATATTCAGTGTGACCATAGAGCCATCAATCATAATAGACATTGATGAGAAAAAGAGGTTTCAGTCACTTCCTATCTGCAAGGAGAACAATTCTATCTCACAGGTAGCTATGAAGTGCTGGGTGACCTGATGTCACTTGCATTGTTGCTCTACCCTTTGAACGGAGTGAGTAGATTCTCTCAATATTAGAATCGAATGAGTAAATAAATTCGCAGTTCACTGCCACTCTCCTTCTGAGTGCACACTTCAATTTGTCTAACAATAGAGAGGACAGAAAAGCAGAAATCTCTTAAAGCGCAGATGAATTTTTTATGGAATGTTCAAATCCAGCTGCAAAGGATAGGGTTTTAAATGGTAGCAGACACTCTTTTAGAGGGAGCCCCAAGAGACGAAATCTTTTGGAAGTGTTTTGTACTGAATTCATTCCTTTCCACGTACACATATGTAGCTTTTCTTCTTCTGAAGCCCTGCTTTTACTAAATTGTTCCACCTTCAAGTTCACATTGATCACTGATATGCCAGATAAAAACACTTCCTTTATCTTTAATACACAGAATTTCAATTTTAAGAACAGTTTTTAAAGTGCATGTGTGTAATACGCTGTATTTGCCTCCTTCGATAGGGAAATTAAGTTTGCAGGGGAAGAAAGAGGTGGCTGGTTAAGAAATTTTTTAAAAACATATTAATAATTTTAACATTTGTTCCATTCAGGTGACCAGAATAATTTTGATTACCACAATTTCTCACCTCAGGTTCTACTTGAATGTTAATATTGCGTGCATTAATTTATATTATTTAAATTTTTGAATATCACTTTTCCCCAGTCACAGAATCCTACAAAATCCTTTGGCATTTACAAACCACAGAGCTACAAAAATGTGCATTTTTTGGGCTTCCCTGGTGGCGCAGTGGTTGAGAGTCCGCCTGCCGATGCAGGGGACACCGGTTCGTGCCCTGGTCCGGGAAGATCCCACATGCCATGGAGCGGCTGGGCCCGTGAGCCATGGCTGCTGAGCCTGCGCGTCCGGAGCCTGTGCTCCGCAACGGGAGAAGCCACAGCAGTGAGAGGCCCGCGTACCGCAAAAAAAAAAAAGTGCATTTTTTTTTCTGTATGGCTATATGGTAAAATCCACTACTTCACTCTAGCATATTCACATTTTATAGCATAAACCCATGAATGATATGAATGTTTCTTTGCAAAGATTCTCTTAAAAATTAGTGAATGTAGCTAAATAAGCTTTCCTCCTCTACCTCTATCCTCCCTCGGCCCTCCTCCACCCACCAGTCATTACCCCTCCCTATTAGAGTGGAAATATGAAACGTGTTTGCATTGCATTCGGCATTGCAGTGTAGTCTCTTGAAGCCTGTACACTACTCATTTTTATTCACTTTTCCTCTGTAATATATTCTGGAAGCATCTTCATCTCAGCCTAACCTCCAGAACTACTTTAAAAACGTGTACCACCACTTAATTGTTAATAACAGGTAAATCAAAGGTAAAAGATAACTAATTAATTTTCTAGCTCAGTTTTATTTTACTGTTACTGTTTTGAGAAAATATAACAAAACCCCATTAGTGTTAAGGTAAGCCCATGAAACAACATAATATAATGCAAGAAAGACATTTAATAGTGTAGAGGAATGTTAAATTACTAATTAACTCCAAGTTACTGTATAAGAAAGCATAGTAATTTACAGGATTATTGCAATATGCAGCTTGGATTGCCATGAGGGTCAGCTAAGGAGCATTTCTTTCTCTTTCTCCCCTTAGTGTGGTGGTTACTGTAAAAATCTTCTCACATTAAAACGCACTGTCCTACCCACAGTTCATTGCTGCTAATTAGCAGCAGTTGAGATTTTGCTAGCAGTGATTTTTTTTTTTTTCTATGTTAAGCTGCCAACTGTTACCAACTGCTCGAGATTCTCCATGCACAGTGTCCAGCTGCCCGGCTCGCACCACAAGGCTGTGTCTTTCAGCTGCTTCCTGTCAACTTTAACACCTGTGCGAAGAAAACAAATCCGATTGTCTGTCCTGCCTTTTGTGATGGGAAGGTTATCAAAAGTGCTCTGGGTATTTCGGCTCATGCTTATCATCTACTTCTAGAAAATTGCATTGAACACACACACACACACACACACACCTTTTTATTTAAGCACCCAGTTGAGACCAGTGGCTCTCTGAAACTTAAATCACTGCCATATCTGCCATGTCAAAGTCCAGTGTTTTCACAGTCTATTTAAACTTTTATTTAAGCAATAAGGCTTGGGAAAGTCATCTTTTAGTTTTACCTAAATATATAAGAAGAATGCCATAACTTTGATTAATAATTGATTAAATCAACCATTCCCACATCAAAGACAGGAAGAAGAGCTCTTTGCTGAAAGGCTAGACTATCAAATGGGACTTTGTTGTCTTCAACATCGCTTTAGAACTGCAGCATTACAGAGTAAGATGAACATTAATTTTTGAGGTCTTATATAATCATATAAAATAAAATTGACTCCTTTTTCTCCTTAATTAAACACTAGTAGTGTTAAAACACTATAAATTTAGAAATAATCATACAGCCTAATCATTTCCTGTCAGTTCCATTGGCTTTATGACTAATTTATATTTAACCTTCTTGGGAACCTACCATGAGAATGTACCTTTTTAAAAAATTCAAAGCAACTGTCACTGGTATCTTATACCTGTGCAAAGGGGAATCAGGACTTAACAATGTTTTAAAACTCAAAGATGATATATAATGGACTGTACTGTTTATATGATTTAGTAGCAAAATAGCCCCTGCTTTCTTATGATTACAGAGCAACTGATAAATTCCTAGCTCATTTGTTCCTATTTTCTATTTATAGTGATAAATTTAATGTTAAAAATAATTGTAATTGTATAAATGTGCATGTATTTACATTAATATTAGCATTACAATATATTTAATTAGGCAATCAGAATTGAAAGGGGACTGATTTTGGTCTATATGTTATATCTGTTTGATACTATTATTTTCTTTACTTTTCGATTGAAATATTTTAACTGAATTTGTTCTTCCTTCATTTGTACTTTAAAAAGGCAAAAGGATTGTAAAATTTACCTATAACATGAGTATAAAATTCATTGTCCCGACAGGAATGAATCCTCACAGACTGTGATCAAAACTGTAGCCCTAGGGTAACACAGAACGAGTGTCAACTATATTTTGCTGTTAAGTTTCACAAAAATGCCCTCTGGGAATTTCAATCACAATATTCTGAATCTATATTTATGTAACGGTTACAAAAAATAATAGAGAGGGCACATCAAAATTATACATGCTTGAATTTCAGAACCATAATTTTGTAATTTAAGAACAAAATATTCTTTGAATTTTCCTTTTTTATGAAAAAGGAATGATAAAGATATTATTCAGTTTTCAAGACTATATTACCAGAGATTTAATGTCAAATTCCTGTTAATATAACTTGCTTCTCCCTGAACTATTAGAAATTTATTCAGTCAAAATTATCAAATAAGCACATAGGTAGGTCAGTATCACTATGATTACTGATCAAATACTTTTTTTTTCTTCCTTTCTTCACCCTCTGCATGTCTGCACTTGGAGAAAGAGACACCTGGTAGAGAGATGTGAAAACTTGCTCTTTAATTCGTACCACCACAGATGATTTTATAGGCACCGGTAAGAAAATGTACAAAAAGAAATTATTTAAAGCCAATAATTGATTCTAACTTGTTCAAGTGCCTGATTTTTCATAACTGAATAAAGGCCTTCAGATTATGAGCAGGACTTTGAAAAGTGGGTTAACCTCATTGAACCTCAGTAGTTCAGTCTGCATATGGGGATAATGACACCTATTTTGTGTCATTGTTGATGAATAGTCTCAGTTTTAACTAGGCGTATAGAAAGGTTTTGTAAGTTTCTGGTGCGTTGAAGATCTTCTGGATACAGAAGCAATCAAACTCCATGAGCCAGGGCTGGCCATGCTCTCCCTGATTTTTCTTTATCAAATCTTGCATAGGAAAGGTTGAATAGAATGAACTCTTTCAAGCTGTGGTATGACTGACTGAGGAAGATGAAAACTTACTCTTCCAAAAGACATAATAGTGTATGAGGTAAGACTAATTGATCAGTTGAGTGGCTACAAAATTATCCTGTGCAGGTGGATCGGTTGGGAGTGGGGTTAGATGTTTGGAACTGATTTCTCATAGCACCATTAAAATGTCACTGTAGAATCCTACCAATAACATCACCCCTTCTCACATACATGCCTGTAAATTTGACTTTTTAAAAAAAACTCTCCTGTGTTAGTCAGAAATTATTTTCTCTGAGGTGTTATTAAAATGTGACAAATTATTATCTTATGGGCTTTGTAGGGGAATAGAAAACAATTAAAAATAACTGCTAAAAAAGTAAATATGTGTGGCATGAAGAGCCCATGGGCAGATGATAATCTCTGCTTGGATTATTTGCTGTAAGATGTGAATATGTTGTCTTTAGGGGAAAAAAATGCCACTGAATAAGCTTTGATTCTATTCTCAAACATTCATGTCCCCAAATAATCGATCTATGTAATCCTGCATAGTATTAGCTATGGTATATTTCTGCATAGGCCCAAGTACCAACTAGTTACTAAGGACCTATAAAGGAGAAATAATATAATCCTGACTTCACATAAAAAATAAATAGCAATGCCAAGCAACATTAAAAAGATGCTGTAATAACAAATGATGATGATGATGGCCACCATTCATGAAGCACTTACTAGGTGCCTAACCATTTATTCCTTCAACAAATGGTATGAATTTCCGACTCTGTGCCAGACATCGATCTAGATGCAGGAGTAAAAAAAGCAACTAACAAAACAGACAACATGTCTGGCTTCTTAAACTTATAATGGAGGGAGAGGAGCAATGAATAAAAATAAACACACAGAGATAAATACTGCAACTAAGATAAACATTTTAATCCACATTCTGCGGATGAGAAAACACAGGCAGAGTGGTGACGTCATCTGTCCACACTCCAACAGCTGGTGTAATGGCAGAGCTGAGAGTCAATGTATATCTTTGTGCTACATTACACTGTATCTCAGAAAAGACCCACCAGAGGTAAAGTGGTGAAAAAGATGGCTTTATGTTGGAATTTGACCATGATTTCTTTTTTATTTTTAACATCTTTATTGGAGTGTAATTGCTTTACAATGTTGTGTTAGTTTCTGCTGTATAACAAAGTGAATCAGCTATATGTATACATATTTCCCCATATTCCCTCCCTCTTGCATCTCCCTCCCACCCTCCCATGATTTCTTGAACAAGGAAATCTCTGGCTCTATTCTTGAAGGAGGCAAAGCATTGAGACAGAATTCACATCGTGCATAATCAAATGTATAGCCAAGACATAGACTGGTTTGTGTTTGGAAGACAGGAGATTAATTTGGGACAATGGAAAGGAGAAGGATAAAAGGAGAAGGCAGGTAAAGTTCTGGTTTGAAGAACCTGTGTGACCAAGATTCTTGTTGGAAGAATCTTGAATATCCTGCCTGTAATCCTTAGACACATGAAATGTTTTAAATCAAGGGGAATCCTGATAGTTGTATTATAGGATGAGTAACCTGGTCACTGTGAATGTAAAAAAGGCTGAAGGAGTGAGAGTTTACATGTTAGGGTGTCTAGTTAAAAGGCTGTTGTAATAGTGTGAAAATGAGTTAGGGTGATTGCAGTAGAATAAAACAATGCAGAAAATTTACCAATAACAACTAGAAAAAATGATGAACAGATAGGATTTGGGGTAGGGGGAGCAAATGAGAAGGAATAAAGCAAAAGATGGAGAGATCCTACAGCTGGAGAAGAGTGGAGTACCTAAAAAATTAGAAGCCAGGAGTGAGGCCAATTTACAGAGGAGATATTAGGTTTTAGAGGTACTGAAACTGAAATGATCAGGTCAGACTAAGTCAGCAGCCTGTATTCTTTACCCTTCCTCCCTGCCATCAACTGTACCTGATCTTTCCCAGGCCACCTCAAAGTTCTTCCCAAGAAAGAGAGGCCCTTTTGTTAACACACTGAAAACCAGAAGAGGCTCATCTGATTCTTGAGAAATTCTTCCTATAGCAAGTCAACTTTGATCAAACCCACCCCACTTGAATCATTTATTTGTATACCAAAATCTCATCAGAGATGCTGGTAGACATAATTTTCTATTGTGGTCTTATTTTATTGCACAAAACATGTAAGACACAAGAAATAAAAAGATAGAAAGATACATTTCACAATATCAATACCAAAACACATGAATTGTGTTTCTTTGTATCTTTGTTCACATTTTGTTATGCTAGCAATGTTTTACATAGTTGTATCCAGTGTAGATGGAATTTTGCATTCTGATCCTGAAAAGGAAGCGGTCATTTAGGATCAGGTAGGCTGGGGAAGGTGAGAGCTGAGAGTAACCAGTTCCTGTCTTCACTCCCACTTCAGGAGGAGGCCAACAGCTGGAATTTTGAGATGCAGCCTCATCAAAATTTTGACGGCTCAGTCAATAGTAGAGAAAATCTCAAAGGAAATACTTCTAATGGACATCACCTAGTTTCCTGAGCAAAAGCGACAGTCTAGGGGAAAAATAAAAAGACTTTTCCAACTCCACTTGCTGAGAAGTTGCAAACTATTGTGAAGTATCTCAAATGACTATTAAGACATCCCTCTTCTGGTATAACACAAACACATTGACATGTTGATATTTTTTTTCAAGTCTCTATAAGTATCTTCCAAAAAAACTATCGAGAACTACCCTATCTTAAGTAAATGTTATTGAATATAATTCAACTTTTTATCATTAGTTTAAAATCTCAAAACATCCTTTACTGTTCTGAATTGTTATTTAGCTCTTTGTTCAATTTTTCAAGGTTTTTTTTTTTCATTTCCTTTGTGGACATATTAATTTCAATTTTAATATTCCACTTCCTTTACTTCTAAAGCCTACAAAATTGCTCCAAGTCTAATCTGGTAAGATATGGTTAAACTCTCACCACCGCCCTAAATTGGATTTAAATGGAAAGATGGATGGTATATCAATTAGAGCTCTCTGGAAAGGAAGGGGAAGAGGGGGAGTGGGGAGTGGGGGCTTGGGGGGATTTGTATGGTGTAGCCTGCAGGCTGAAAACTCAGGCAAGGGTTAATGCTGTGAACTTGGGGCAGAATTTCTTCTCTGAGAAATCTCAGTTTTCCTTTCAAGGTTTTCTAGCTGGTAAGATGAGCCCCACCCACATTATAGAGAGCAATCTCCTTTACTTAAAGTCAACTGATTATAGATATTAACCACACCTACCAAATAGCTTCACAGCCACACTGAGATTAGTGTTTGATTAAATAATAGGGCGCTATAGCTTAGTCAGCTTTACACATAAAACTATTATAGATGGATTTTACAAACTGCTTTTATGACAGTTCATGGGTTTTCAGAGAGTAATTCATTGAAAAAATATTCATTGAGGGACTTTTATGTGCCAGGAACTAGTATGGATACGACTTTACAGATATGAAGAAGACTAAGATAAAATCCTGGCCTTCAAGGAACTTACAATTTTCTTAAAAGATAGCTATATGAATAAATTAATATAATGCAACTTGACAAATGTTAGTTTTATGTACAAGCTATGTAATGTTGGTGCATAGAGGAGGGAAAACTTCTCCCAGGCAGTTGGTTCAAGGAAGGCTTCCTGGAGAGCCTGACGTTTGAACAAATCTTTAAGAATCTCTAATTTACTGAGCAATACTCATTGAAACCTGTATGCCAGGTGCAATTCTAGGGGCTGGGAGTTGATAGAAAAGATCTCAACTTTATTTATAAAGCTAATGTTCCATGGGGAGATTGGTGAGACAGATAATAAAATAAGCAACGAATAATTAAAATCCCTCTTAATGATTAGAGCTAAAATTTATCAAGATTATGTGATACAGCCTCCTATATGCTGCTTTAATATTTGAGTTGAGACATAAAAGGTAAGAAGAAAAGAAAAGATAAGTGAAAAGGCATTTCCAAGCATAGGAGGCAGCAGGTGCAAAAGCATGCAACAGTCACAGCCAGAGCAATAGAAAAGGACTTTGATTAAAATTTGGGTTTGAAAAAGACTTGATCTAGTCTAACTGTCACATTATATTTACATTAAATTTAAATATTAAATACTACCTTTTAATTAGTTTAAAACATTTCCTTGGTCTTAAATAATAGCTGGGTTTTATCTCTTGTTTTTCATCTTCTTTCCACTATTCTTAAAATGTTGCACTAATGTGTGAATTTTCTACACCTGGATTACAAACTCTTAAGCCATTAGAAGTCATTTTATGTGGTGCACGGTTGAAGCATTCATTGCACACTAACTACACATTGTTGAATGATGAGAGGATGGATGAAGGAGGCAGAGAATGGCTCCAAAGATAAAGCCCTGTCCTAATCCCTGGTACCTATGACTATTACCTTATATAGTAAAGTTTTGGCAGATGAGATTAAAGATCTTGAAATAAAGAGACTGCCCTGGATTATCCGGCTGGGTCCTAAATGCCATCACAAATGCCCTTACAAGAGAGATTCAGAAGCACATGGATGGGGCTTCCCTGGTGGCGCAGTGGTTGAGAGTCTGCCTGCCGATGCAGGGGACATGGCTTCGTGCCCCGGTCCGGGAGGATCCCACCTGCTGCGGAGCGGCTGGGCCTGTGAGCCATGGCCGCTGAGCCTGCGCGTCCGGAGCCTTGCTCTGCAACGGGAGAGGCCACAACAGTGAGAGGCCCATGTACCGCAAAAAAAAAAAAAAAAAAAAGAAGCACATAAGGTGCAGAAGAGGAGACCATGTGACCATGGTGGCAGAGATAGGAGTGATGTGGCCGCAAGTCAAGAAATGCCAGCAGCCACAAAAAATTGGGAGTCAAGGAGCAGAATCTCCCCTAGAGCCTGCAGGGGGCTTGTGGCCCTGCCAGCACCTGGCTTTTGACCAAGTGAAAGTGATTTCAGACTTCTGGCCTCCAGAACTGAGACAGAACAAATTGCTGTTGTTTTTAGACACCAAATTTGTTAGTCATTTGTCCCAGCATCCACAGGAAACGAATACAATGGATTTTCAGCATATTAAACAACAGTAGAAATGTGGTTTTATCAACACCTACTGGCCAGAGTCTTCCTCTGAAGCAGAAGACAATACAATGTTGCCTGGGTAGCGCTGCCTGCCTCAACTCCTGCCATGCTTTCAGCAATGCCAACAGATTCTGGGAATGTACGTACACATAAAATGCCATTGACATTTTGAATATTCTGATCTGGACCTATTAGCCATTCTACTCTAGATATATTTATGACAAACTAAATATATCTTCATGTTAACCCTATGCTAGAGATTTTTAAACATTCCAGCAAAGACAAACAGAAATTATTCCCCATTATTGATGTCCGAGTGTGCTACCCACACTGACCTTAAAAATTAAAACCTGTAACACATTTCAAATCATATTAAATTGTATGTTACATATGATCTTAAAAACATTTAGGAGGAGTTTATTTTCTAGGGGTTCATAGTATTACATATGTACAAAAGAGTATATACATACATACATATATGTGTGTGTGTATATATATATATATATGTGTGTGAAGTTGCTGATGAATCTTGGTATTATTAAACATACTACTATGTTAAAAAAATGTAACTAACCAAAATGAGTCCACATATTCTGAAGAATGAAATTTAGCTTATGGCCTCAAGGTTTTATCTTATAATCTCTTAGTTTCAATGTCTATACCTCAACCAAATCAGGGAACCAGTTGAACTAACATGCTTAACTAAGTACATTTACCACTGAGTAACTACATTAAGCACAAATTCATCTTAAAAGATCTGTAAATTGTTTTCACTGTTTTTCTCTGAAAGACGTAGTTACTTTGATGGCATGTTAATGAAGCCTGAGAAATTGTGACTGTATGTTCATGAAGGTATATATGTATAATAATTGTTGAATTGGTCTTTCATATTTGGATTTTTTACATACGTTATCTGCTTTAAGAAATACAATAACATAAGATCTTAATTTAATAAAGCCAATATACAGGAGAGATACATTATAAACCATCGACCTTTATGTTGATCAAAGGGACTTGTTGATCATCTGGTCTAACACCTTTTTTTTTTTTTTTTGCTGTACGCGGGCCTCTCACCATTGTGGCCCCTCCCATTGCAGAGCACAGGCTCCGGACGCGCAAGCCCAGCGGCCATGGCTCACGGGCCCAGCCGCTTCGCGGCATGTGGGATCCTCCCGGACCGGGGCACGAATCCGTGTCCCCCTGCATCGCAGGACTCTTAACCACTGCGCCACCAGGGAAGCCCCTAACACCTTCTTTTAATAAAAGACGGGACTAAGACTCAGAAATGTAAGTGATTAGACCAAAGGCACATTGCAAACCATTGGACAAGATGGGAACAGAACCCAAGTTTTCTGACTCCTGATTCAAGACACTTCACAAGCCCCAGGACTGGTTATTTCCATTGTCCAATATAACTGGTATTGGTTAACAATATGTTGGTATAAGTTAACTCTTTAAGTGGCTTAAGGAGGAAAAGCAAAGAAGCAAAATAGAGTGAAAGTGATGGAAACCAACTGGAGATCAGTCTAAATTAAAAATAGATACCGTGATTATAAATAATATATATTCTCTGAACATATATGACTAAAATCCATTTTGAAATATGGAAAATCTATTTGATCTTTCAAAGCAGATTCAGAATTTAAAATATTAGATTTTAAAACATCAAAAATTAGTCAAGGTTTAGATTTTCTAATAGTATCAGTCCTTATTAATGAGAAGTATGTAGAAATTATTTTAATCCTCCTTTATGTTGATCCTAAAAAATTACAGTATACTCTGAAATAGTCTCATTTACCTTATTAATCCATTAAAGATGTATGGTCCATTATGTGTATGTATATTGAAAGGGAACATATTTCGAAAATAAAAGACTTAGTTTCCACCTTTACTTTGAAAAATCACAACTCCCTGACTCTATTTTCTCATCTATAAAATGGGCTTTTGAGAGCATCCAAGTAACTAATTTGCAATTTTAGCAAGAATTCATATACAAAAGTGCTCTGAAATCTGTCAAGAGCTCCATGTGTGATGTGTGTGTGTGTGTATGATTGTGTGTATGTACTTGTGGTAATGATTTTTATTCATTTGGCTGACAGGATATAGTGGGGCAAAAAGAAAGGACATAATTATTAAAAAGCAAGAATGCTTCCTTCAGTGAAAAGTAGATTTAAAGTGAGAAATGACTATATTATTCAAAACTACAGCTACTGCTTTGCACTGTCAGGGAAATTAATATCTCCAAGAGTTACATGTGGAAAAAATGCTTAAATAAATGGTTGGGGGTAGATAGCTATGTACTCTGACTTATGAGAGATGGGGTGACCTTTAAAATGACTCAGATTCCAAAAACAACTGACTCCATTTCTGCAATCTGTGTTTCATTTTGTACAAAACAAAACAATTAATATAGTCAAGAGCAAAATTGCAAACCTAACAGGGCATAGGACTGGGAGCCAGGGGACCCAGGTTCTACTCCTTGGGCCTTTCTTGCTCTAGATGTGACCTTGAACAAATCGCTTAATCCTCCTGGGCTTCAGCCCCATCACTTCCAACATGAAGGGGGTCTAAGGTCCCTTCCAGCTTTAACACTTCATGACACTATGATTCCAGTTCTTAGCTTCTCTCTCACCATATTTGACACTTCGTTGACATACTGTCAGAACACTTCACACATTTCCCGAAAGCCATAACAAAGCATTATCAGGTCATTAACACAGATTTTTAAGAGAAACTTTAAAATATCTATCACTGGATATTTGTTACAGCACTTATGTTTATGCTATTAGATTCCTTAGTGAAGATATAAAGATGTAGATATACATCTAAAAATGTCAACCTTGTTAAATTCATACACTATGAAGAATAAAGTTGTAATACAGTTATGTGTGACAAAAATAGCCATCTACTTTTCCACAATGAGCAAATAATTACTTAATTAAAAACTAAGAGAAGAAAAAAGAAAAATATTTTTAGCCTTACGAAAGTTGTACCCATTTCTTTCATAGCCCTATTTCTTTTACCATTCCTTCCATAAACAGTTGACATATACCCATACGTCTCATGGCGTGTGTGTGTGTGTGTGTGTTTGTGTGTGTGTGTGTGTCTGTATGTGTGTACCTCAATTACATCTAATGTTTATGGAGCATTAACTGTCCCAGACATCAGTCTACCCACCTTTCTTATGCCCCTCAGTACCCCTGACACCCCTGTGTGCATTCTCATCACTACCAGATACTGAAGGAGCTGTGTTCCTGAAGGCATTTTCTGAGTCCTTTTTTTCTAACCAGGAAAACAACCTGTGCCTACATTGCTGGGTTATTATAGTCAGCAGTTTACCTGGCCTCAGGCAGGTCTAAAGATCTCTTTCTCTAGGCCATTGAAAAAGTCTTTCCTTCTCCCTATCCTGCCCCCTCCAGCTTGATCCAGATCTTCTCCACCCTTCCCACAAGACATAACTTTACTCATCCTAACATACTTGACAATATCTCAGAGATTGTGCCTGTGTGTTAGTACACTATTCTCAATCATAATGCTTTCCAAATTGGTGCTGAAGAGTAGTTTTGCCATTCTCTCTACAGTATTTAGTTTTAAAAAACGAACACATCATTAGTATATATCACTTTTAGAAATAAGAGCTACCGCTAAACCCAGGTGGAAGAGAATCAGAATATTAATTATTTATTTATGCTTTTCATACAAGTAACACAAGTGAGTGATGAAGTATTTCTCTGTGAGCACATGCTAGAATCCCTGTGCAGGCTGTTTAGCCTGTATCCTGGGTCTGGGCAGAACTGAACTTAAACCTCAGAATGATAGCAATCTGCCGTTTTCTTAAAAATATCTCAAGAAAGGGGCTGCCTTACTCTCACAGATGAATTACCTTAGAGCACTTCAGTGAAGAAAGGAAGATGTATTATTTAGCAACTCTCTAAATTATAGTAAATGGGCTTAAATTTATTAATTGATTTTATCCATTTTACTTTGAAAAAGTAAATAAAGTAAAGTAGAATAAATGAGCCATATAGTTCCAGCCCACTAGCTATTTTAAGCCAAACTACAAATTAATGAGGTGATTAAGGAAAAAACAGTGAAAGGAGGAAAAAAGAGGCCTTAAATATCTCATCTGGATGAACACAATTGTAAACACTTTTTTTATTCTCTTACATGAAAATAAGAGTACTTATTCCAACGTACACTCTGCCCCCTGTGCACTGCCATCTAGTAGGGACTCTTTGAGTGACAGCCTTGGTCCCCAGAGTCAACCTTTCCCTGACACCCCAGCAGGCCTCCGCCCACCAGTGGGCCTGCAGGACCTGCTCCAGCTGAGGAGGCCTCCCTCACAGTTTCTCCCCTTATCCCACTGCGTGCACTTTGAGGCGGCATGAAGGGAAACGAGCTATAATAGCAGAGACACATCTTATAGAAAGTACTAGGCCACAATCGAAGTGGCAGAGGCTTCATCGTCAATCAACACCATTTCCTCTTCTTTGGAGCAAACCTAACACAGTTAACTTGGGCAATCATCCCCCTACTGGTACAAGTCAAGTAGGTCCAGAGATTCAAATCTGCAGTTTGTAAATAATCCCACGTATAGGCAGAAGGCTAGCATAGTTACCTCTCCCTTTACATTCAAAGGGATCTTCACATTCAAAAGCTCCCGTATGGACAAATGATAATGCACATTGGAAAGACCAGGGCAGCTGCATTTTTCTAATTAATGTTATTACTAATAAGGCTAATCATTAATTCTATCTTAAAAAAATAAAACTGAAATTAAAAAGAAACGCAAACTTCTGCCTAAAAGTAGCGCCAGCTGCGTGTTGTATTAGGAATCATTCCAGCCTTCCTCACGCTGCAAGTTTCTCCACAGAATAAAACATTTGCGGGCTAACGTGGACCTGATGTTGCCGTTCTAGTCAGAAGGTCAAACATACTGAACTTACTGCCCGAGCCAAGTTTGAAGGAAATATTAGAAAACACAGAAAGTAAAACTTTACGGTGAGCTATAAGTACTCATAAATACACTAAAATTTACAGTTCATTATGCTCCTGTTTTGTCCTTCTTGCCAAAGTCAAAAAGCACACACGCCTTCATTTTAAAAGACATTTACTGTACATTAGGAAACAAGCCACATAGTGGTTCAAAACACTGCCAATTCTCAGCAGGTCAACTAGGTGCTGATTGCAGATTTAAACTAGGTTCATCCTTCTCAGTTTTACATGTAAACATTGGATTTTGAATGCAGGATGTAGGGTGTGTGTGTGTGTGTGTGTGTGTGTGTGTGTACTTTTAAATCACACTCTAAAATCACTATTGCCAGAAGCTATCTCATCATTCAAATAAATGACAGAGAAATTGCTAGTAAGAATTTTCGGTTTTCTAGTCTCATAAACTATGTAAAAATATCCCCTAAAAACGGAACTAGAGCATCTATGACAATGATACTAACCATAGATCCTTTATACAGCTCTGGATTCATCACATAAAATCAATTTTTAAAAGGTTCTAACATAAAACATTTTTATTTTTAGCATGATGTTTTAATATTACTTCAGATATAAACTGTTATTTCTTTCATATAGAGATATTTAATGAATTTTTTTAGTTCAATTCTGTCTAATGAATGTACTCTATAAAAATAAGACTCATATGAAATTGAAAATATTTTAATTGCATAATATATTGAAGAAACACAATAAGCATATGACATAGAGCTTTGCTTAATGTTTGATCCAGAGACCAGCAATATTGGCCTCTCCTGAGAGCTTGTTTAAAAAAGTCCCCCTCCAGAACTACTGAATCAGAATTTGCATTTTAACATGGTTCCTCTGTGATTCTTGTGGATACTAAAGTTTGGAAGACACAGATATAAAACAATAGCTTGATTAACAAGATATAGAATATGACAAGTAGTTTCTTAGCAAAAAACCAAAACTATGCTTAAAGTCTAGCTGATTACATTGGAACACTTTAATTTCTAACCATAAATGAATATGGTACGTATTACTCAAAATTATTTTGCAGGGCACTGATCAAAAAGTTTTTCAAATGATAGCCCACAGGTTTTACTCCTCCCCCCACAAACACAGTCTTATGTATTTTCAAGAAAGGTGAGTTTTGTCTTAACAACTATGTAAATTAAACTCAGACAGAAATAATCAGGTCCTTGATAAGTCCCACCGACTAGGATATTTGCCGATTTTCTCTCCAGTATTATTTAATCACACCAATTTATCAACAGTTTTATTTTGCTTCAATCTTGGTTTCTTTATAAATGCAATATAACCACATTAAAAAATAGAATACTATTCTACAATGAAACATTTTCTTTCAAAAAGGAACTAATATCTACAGTGTTCTATTCCAATCAAACAGAACCAAAGCTGAACTGTACCTGCCACCTGGAGTTTACGTCCCTCCACTCATGAATATCCCACTTGGAAGTTCCAGTATCTCCTTCAAAAACCCTAATTTTAAAAACAAAGACTATCAGTTTCTGAATATATCACACATCACATTTATCCACCCAAGCCATTTAATCTTTTGGGAAGTGTATTTTGTGGACCACTTTGAAAATCTGACAAATCTGAGGATTTTTTTTAGACAAATGCACATGTACATTTATCGTGAAAACTACGTATTTGATTTCAAGTATTTCACTGGTCTCCAAATGTCTAATCAATGGAATCCAGTAGAAGAACTTTAGCTGCGTATGGTTGACCAAATTCTGTGCAAAGTTATCTAGCCCTAATATGCTCTGAAATAGATACTTAACTTGCAAAATATCTCCAGCAGGTATATACACCTTGTTTCTCCTTTCTCCCGTAAAGCTGGTGGAGGAATGACATAGACTGGAATTATGGCAAGCTCTCTTATAAGTGTACTAATTCTAGATCTATTTTAAAATCAACCTTGATTTTATCTAGGTTAGCACATATTAGTGTCCTTTGAAAAGGCAGAAGTTTTAGTCCTGCGAAAACTGAGCATGTCACGTGAAGCAAAGGAAGTTCTGGTGGGTAAAATATATCACTTATTGTATAAAGTTTATTCTGACCTAAATATTCACCATGTTTTCTCTGTCTATACCTCAGCTTGAAATGAACCATGAGCATAAAGCAATTTTACACCAATGAGACTATTAAATCCACGACTATATGCCGGAAGTCCATTTCAAGAAGGAGTTTCTGACATATTTTAACTAGTAGGGGAATGATATGGGTTTGAGGAGGGAACTTTGTAAAGGATTTGTCATAAACATACATTTTAAAACAACTGTTTATTCCATGCTTTCCAGAACTTTTAATATTACATTTTATTTTTTAAATTCAACTTTTCAGGAAGTAGGCAATAGAGCTATTTCAATCTTAGGCTGCTTTATTAGAACCACTGTAACCAGTAAGCCTGGTGGTCATAATTCTGACCAACTTCTGGGCTTCAACTCACACAATGGAAGGACTCAAGACATTGTCATTAACAAACTGGAATGCACCTAAGTGACAGCCAGAAGAGTGAAGGAACTTAAAACGTTGAGGATAGAATGGAACATAAAACTGTCTTCAATTATTTGAAGAACTACTCGGTAGTCTAGAGATAGATTCTTTGTGTGAGGCTCTGGAGAGAACAAGAACCAAAAGGTAGAAATTACGACTATATTATAAAAATGGAATGGAGCACTTCATAGAGATAATTTCCCATCAGTGAATTTATGCAAGACAAAGGTAGGATAGAGACCTGGATAAGAAACTGAATACCCACATGTTATTTGTATCAGGTTTTTGTTTATCAGGCAATTTTTCTCTTTATATTTGCCAAGTAATAATTTAGTAGACTACCTGTTTTGTCCCTAATGACACTATTAATTAGACAATGTAATAGATCCCTGTTTACTATTCCATCTCTGTAGTTTATAGGGTCATTGTATATGCTTTTTCTTTAACGGTTGAGAGCCATGATTTGGCCTCTCCCACTCAGTGATCCCATGACTTCCACAGAAACCACAGAATCCCATTTCATGGTGGTGCCTTCCGCAATTATCCCCTGTCTACAGAGGACAGCAAGGATGCCAGAAGAGTTCTCTTGGTCTCATCTGAGAAATGCTTAAGGGGAGGCTGAGTGGGTCATCATAAATTCACTCCAATATTCCCTTCTTCCTGAGCCTAAAATATGCCAGGAACACGCCAGAATTGCAACCTCATTGATTTTAGACCATTGTTAAATCCAGGCTTTAATTAAGCAATATAAAAGACTGTTAAGGCCAATGCCAGATGCTCAAGTCAAATCAACATAATAAATTCCAAATCCCAGGAGAGCACATCTATATCAATGTATTCTTCCCACTCTAATCTAATATTTATCTTTTTTCTTACATGCTTAAAATTAACTCCCTAACAAGTACTCCAGACTCATGCTGATTTTTATTTTAATATCTTGCAACTTCCTGTGATGAGAACTCTTACGATTTACTATCTTAGTAACTTTCATATATAACATAAAGCAGTGTTAATTATATTTATCATGTTGTACATTACATCACAAGTACTTATTTATCTTATTACCGGAAGTTGGTACCTTTTGACGGCCTTCCTCCACTTCCCCCTCCCTTCACCCTGCACCTCTGGTAACCACAAATTTGATCTCTTTTTCCATGAATATGCTGTTTTGTTTGATTGTGAAGTATAATTGACCTACAACACCATTCTAGTTCCTGTTTACACAACATAGTGATCTGGTATTTCTATATATTTATCAGTGATAACCACAATAAGTCTAGTTACAATATGTCACCATACAAAGATATTACATAGTTATTGACTATATTCCCCACACTGTACTTTTTTTTTTTTTTTTTTGCGGTACGCGGGCCTCTCATTGCTGTGGCCTCTCCCGTTGCGGAGCACAGGCTCCAGAGGCACAGGCTCAGCGGCCATGGCTCACGGGCCCAGCCGCTCCACGGCATGTGGAATCCTCCCGGACCGGGGCACGAACCCATGTCCCCTGCATCGGCAGGCGGACTCTCAACCACTGCGCCACCAGGGAAGCCACCCCCCCCACACACACTGTACATTTTAAACCCCTGATTCATTTATTTGCAACTGGAAGTTAGTATTCTTAACAATAATATTAAGTAAAAATACTAAAATTATCTCCCCTATTGTGACTAAGAAGTATTTTCTCCCCTTAAGTTACAATGTTTAGCATGGCAAACATCAGCCAACTCTTTAAAAATTTGCCAGTTTTGATAATTGTCTACCCAGTTTATTAAAACACAGTAAGAATTTTCCAAAGATTTCTGGACAGTTAAATGTCTTGGGTTAGCCATCTTGTACTTCAGTGTTGTGAGTTTTCTCATTTCTCTTATATTGACACCAGTATTTAATATACCATATTACAGTTTTTCTGAGGCATTAAGGGTGCTACAGTTGACTATTGAACAGCGCAGGTTTGAACTGTGTGGGTCCATTTGTATATGAATTTTTTTTTCAATTAATACTACATGACCCCATGGTTGGTTGAATCCGAGGATGCAGGACCACAGATATGGAGGGCCGACCGTAAAGTTATAACCAGATTTTCTACTGCACAGGGGTTAGCGGTTCACCTCATGCTGTTCAAGGGTCAACTGTATTTAAATCTGTAGCATTATAATAACTTCAGCTCTCTTCTTTGTTTTAATTCACCTGGTATCTACACAGAGATTCAGATTCAGTATTGTTCTTTGTCTTGTTGACATACTAGATATGCCTTGGGATTATATTTTTAGTTTATTACATTTTCAGTTTGCCTGCTACCTTGAGAAATGTAGTTTGTCATGTTGTTGGTACAGTTTTTAGACTGATGATATCTAACTCTACTTCTTTATCATGAACACTTCTTATATACTTACTATAGGGGAATCCTTTGCCAGTATATTTAATTTCACCAAGATTTCCCTATTAATATCTATGCATAGAAAACAACATGATTACATAAAATGAGAGGGAGGAAAGAGGGTGTGGGCTAGGTTTAAAAACTAGCCTTCTCTGAAGGTACTTTGTTTTAAATTTGGAACCATAATATATTTAACATAATTTTTAAAAATCCAAAAAGAAAATAGAACACCATCCCTAACATTGGAAAGTAAACTGAAAAATGGAAATCTAACTATACATAAATTGGTTGCATAAACATCAGAGGGAAAGCAAATTTTCAGACTACTTTTAAATAAAGTATTTTGACTATAAACACCTAGTGAGATAACATTTAAAGTCAAAATCAAAGCAAAAATGACTTCAAAAAAATTTTAACTGCAATCAGTAATCTTAATATTAGCAGCTATATTAGCACTGTTAAAATGAAAATATTATATATATGGATTAAATAATTAAATTTTATTTAATTATTTAATAATAAATATTTATTTAAATGATTAAATATTTAATTAGTAAATAATAAATAAAATAATTAGTAAATACCAAGGTGTTCAATATAAGGAACAAGAAATATAAGTATAATATCAAAGCAGATAACTAAAACTCTACCATCTTGAATTTGATTAGAAAATATAAGAACTCATAATTTATATTTTTATTTCAAACTGTACATAAAAGCTAGCTTTATCTATTGAAAAGGTCTAGAAGGTATGAACCTAACAGAAATGAGCAATCAGAAAATCCCCAGAGCTCAGACAATGGCCTCTAAATATTTTGCTTACATAGAGAATGATAGTTCCTTATAGAAATGACTTTTTCAGGCCTGGGGCAGGAAAAGTTCAAGATGAACCAGAGACAACTTGGAATTACAAGTAAGGGAGAAAATGGGGTCATGTTAAAAGAATCCAAAGTCAAATCAAAGGGGCTTGCTCTGAATTAAGATGATAATTTGCTCATCAAAAAATAATAGTGATTAGCATTTGGTTTAAACATAAAGCACATAAAAATCAAAGAATTTACAATGATATTTACCCTAGTTATTTGTTACAAATGGAGATTGCTAGGTCATCAAACTGCTACTCTAAAAAGTACTAAATAAAGGTTAAAAAAAAATTAAGCATTTTTCCTGCCTTTTCTGTACAAACTCTATTTCAGGGTAACTAGATATTTATTGAGGTAAATTTCATTTTATCAATAAATTGTAGCCAGTAAATGGAAATGGAATGACAGAATTAGAAAAAAAAATCACCATTTTGCAACCTAATAAGTAATGGATCTTGTCAATGATTATCAATTGATACTAAATGCATTAACATAATTACTAATGTTCATTAACATAATTAACATAAATCCTAGAGGTGTAATGGGGGGGGTTGAGCTGATAACACCTGAACACAGATCAACATTCTTTTCAATCTTTATAAGGAAATTTTCAAATAGATAAAAAGATAATGAGTATGGTATAATAAACTCAACATACTTACTACTCAGCTTCAACAATTATTACTATATGGACAATCTTATTTCACCTGTACTCTGACCTACTTCCCTCCCCATTCCAGTTCAATTTTAAAGAAATACCAGACATGCTACCATTTTATCTACAAATTTTCAGTATCTCCTCTAAAAAATGAGTTCTTTTTTTTTTAATGGCAAAAGTAAGTCTTTATCAGTAATTCCCTTAAATGTTAATGTATTAAACTTTCCAATCAAAAGGCAGAGATTTGGTAAAATACTTTTAAAATATGACCCAACTATATGGTATCTACAAAAGACCCACTGTAGACCCAAAGAAACAAATATGTTTAAAGGGAAAAGAATGATATTGCAAAGATATTCCATGCAAATAGCAACCAAAATAGAGAAAGGTCACTACCTACACTGATATCTTTTAAAATAGATTCTAAGTTAAAAAATACTATAACAGACAAAGGAGGGCACTGTACATTGATAAAAGGGTCAATTCATCAAGATATACTAATTATAAACATACAAACAACAAATAGCAGAGCCCCTAAATATATGAAACAATGATGGACAGAATTGAGACTTCAACACCTCACGTTCAGTAATGGACAGAACATCTAGACAGAAGAGCAATAAAGATATAGAGGGCTTGAACAACACTATAAACCAACTAGAGATAACAGGCATTTATAGAACAGTCCACCAAATAACAGCAAAATACACATTCCTCTCCAGTGCACACAGAATGTTCCCCAAGATAGACTGTATATTGGCCAAAAAACAAGGTTAATATGTTTTAAAAGGTTAAAATAATACAAAGTATCTTCTCTGACCATAATGGAATAAATCTAAAAAATCTATAACAGAAGGAAAATTGAATAATTCACAAATATGTGGGAATTAAATAACACATACTTAAACAACCAATGAATCAGAGAAAAATCAAAGAGAAATTAGAAAATACAGACAAATGAAAATGAAAACACAACATAGCAAAACACATGGGATGCAGTAAAAGCAGCGCTCACTAAAAAAAATTTATACCTGTAAATGCATACACTAAAAAAGATGAAAAAGACTTCTTGTTCCTTCTTGTAAGGAACTTTGAAATATTACTCTCATTCTTACAATAAGACAAAACTGAATATATTGAAAAAAATCAATATCTCTTTTTAGATCTATCAGAGATGAGGTAATATGGAAAACTGCTTCCCTCCAAATTTTAGTGACACAGGAAGATACAGAGAGCTGGCAGAAATCCAAGAGCACAAACAACCACTGCAGGAACTTTCAGTTCCTTTTACCTGGTACATAATGGTTGGCTTTCAACAGAATAATTATAAGCCATACTAAAAGACAAAAAACATGACTTGAGGAGACAGAGAAAGTATGAGAATCAGATTTAGAATGGCAAAGGTTGTGGTAGTATCACACCAAGAATTTTAAACAAATATGATTACAGATGGGTACTGTAAGCAAAGAGATGGAAATTCCAAAAAAAATCAAAAGAAAATGCTAGAAATAAAAAACACTGTATAGTAAATGAAGAATGCCTTTGATGGGCTCAGCTATAAACTAGACATGTAGGAGGAATGAATGAGTAAGCTTTAAGATACGTCAAAAGAAACTTTCAGGACTTCCCTGGTGGCACAGTGGCCAAGAATCCTCCTGCCAATGCAGGCGACATGGGCCCAAGCCCTGGCCCGGGAAGATCCCACATGCCACAGAGCAGCCAAGCCCATGCACCACAACCACCACCGAGCCTGTGCTCCAGAGCCAGCAAGCCACAACCACTGAAGCCCATGCACCCAGAGCCCATGCTCCACAACAAGAGAAGCCACCACAATGAGAAGCCCGTGCACCGCAACGAAGAGCAGCCCCCACCCGCCCCAACCAGAGAAAAGCCCGCACGCAGAAATGAAGACCCAACACAGCAAAAAATAAACAAATAAATAAATTCAAAAAAAGAAGAAGAAACTTCCCAAACTGAAATGCAAAGAGAAAAAAGAATGTAAAGACAAAATGAGATATTCAAGAACTGTAAGACAATTACAAAAGGTGTAACATAATTACAAAAGGTGTAACATACATATAATAAGAATAACAGAAGAAGAAAAAAGAAAGGAACAGAAGAGATATTTGAAGTAATAATGACTAAGGATTTTCAAATATTAACAACAGACACTAAACCACAGATGGAGGAAGCTGAGAAAATACCAATCAAGATAAATACCAAAAAGTCTACTACTAAGCATGGCATTTTCAAACTGCAGAAAATCAAAAACAAAGAGTAAATATTGAAAGAACCTAGAATGGAGGAAAACACTTTACCGAAGAGGAGCAAGGATAAGAATTACACTGATCTTCTGTTTAGAAACCATGGCAAAAAGAAGAAAGCGGAGTAAAATATTTACAGTGCTGAAAGAAACAAAAACCTATCAACCTAGAATTCTGTCCCCGGAGAAATTATCCTTCAAAAGTGAAGGAGAAATAAAGACTTTCTCAGACAAACAAAAATTGAGGTAATGTGTAGTCAGTACATCTACCTTGCAAGAAATGTTACAAGAAGTCCTTCAGAGAGAAGGAAAATTATATAGGTAAGAAACCCAGATCTATATAAAGAAAGGAAGGTTGTTAGAGAAGGAGTAATCACTTTAGGCACCATGTTCTAAATACACCAATAAAAAGAAAGAGACTGGAAGAGTGGATAAAGAAGACCCAACTATATATCCTCTACAAAATCCCATTTTAAATATGAAAATACAGATTGATTAAAAATAAAGAGATAGATATAGATATTCCATGCAAAAACTAATAAAAAGAAAGCTGGAATAGGTATATTAATTTCTGACGAAGCAGGCATAAGAGCAAGGAAGGTTATCAGGGATAAAGAGAGGCATTAAATAATGATAAAGGGGTCAATTCTCCAAGAAGACATTACAACCCTTAATGTGTAACATTAACTACCTACAGAGCATCAAACTACATAAGCCATAAACTGATAGAACTTCAAGGAGAGACAGTCGAATCCACTCTTATAGTTGGAGACTTCAACACCCCTCTGTCAGTAATTAATAAATTCAACAGGTAGAAAATCTGTAAAGACAGAATTCAACTGAACAGTACCAATCAACTGGATCTAACTGACCTTTATATAATATCTCATCCAACAACAGCAGAATACACATTTCATCATGTTGACACTGAACATTAACAAAGATAGGCCACATTCAGGACTACAAAGCACAACTTAACGAATTTAAAAGAATTAAAGTAATATGTATTGTGCTCTCAGATCACAATAGAATTAAGGTGGAAACCAATAACAGAAAGTTAGCTGGAAAAATCCCAAAATATTTGGAGTTTAAACAACATGCTTCTAGATAACACACAGGTCAAATAACAAGTCTCAAGAGGAATTAAAAAGTATTTTGAACTTAGAAATATTTGAAATGGAAATGAAAACATAACATCAAAATTGTGAGATACAGCAAAAGCAGTACGTAGAGGGAAAACCATAGCATTGAATGTATCTATTAGGAAAGAAAATCTAAAATGAATAATATAAGCTTCTACCTTATAAAACTAGAAAAATAAGAATAAATTAAATCTAACATAACCAGAAGAAAACAAGTAGTAAAAATTAGCAGAAATCAATGAAATTGAAAGCAGGATATCAACAGAAAACGAAACTAAAAGATGGTTCTTTGAAAAGGTTGATAAAACTTACAAACCTCTAGATTGACTAAGTAAGAAAAAGAAAGAAGACAGAAATCACGAATATCAGAAATTTTTATTTCTGACATTAGTGATTCATTTATTTCTGATATTTCAGGAGCCAATTACTACTGATTCCATAGATATTAAGAGGATACTAAAGGATTATGAGGAACACCTCTATGCCAACAAATTTGATAACCTAAATGAAAAGGACCAAGTCCTTCAAAGACACGATCTGCCAAAACTTACACAAGAAGAACTAGATCATCTAAATTAATAACAACAAGAAGAGACTTGGAACTAATAATAAGCAATTATAGAAGATTTGCAGAATACAGTGTTAATACACAAAAGTCAATTGCTTTCTTACATAATACCAATGGACAATTGGAATCTGAAATAAAAACATAATACTATTAACATTATCACCAAAAATATTAAATACTTAGGTATAAATCTAACAAAATATGTCCAAGATCTATATGAGGAAAACAATAAAACTCTGATGCAAGAAATAAAAAGAAATTAATGGAGACATATTCCATGTACATGAATAGGAAGATTCAATTTTATTAAGATGTCAGTTCTGGGACTTCCCTGGTGATGCAGTGGCCAAGAATCCGCCTGCCAATGCAGGAGACACGGGCCTGACGCCTGGTCCCAGAAGACCTCACGTGCCACGAAGCTACCAAGTCCGTGCACCACAACCACCAAGCCTGCGCTCCAGAGCCCGTGAGCCACAACTACTGAGCCCATGTGCCATAACTACTGAAGCCTGCGCACCTAGAGCCCATGCTCCTCAACAAGAGAAGCCGCCTCCATGAGAAACCTGCACACCGCAATGAAGAGTAGTCCCTGCTGGCCGCAGCTAGAGAAAGCCTGCGTGCAGCAACAAAGACCCAACACAGCCAATAAATAAATAAATAAATAAATAATGTCAGTTCTTCCCAACTTGATCTAGAAACTCAATGCAAACTCAACCAATAACCCAACAAGTTATTTTGTGGACATTGTCAAAACTGATTCTTAAGTTAATATAGAGAGGCAAAAGACCCATCATAGCCAACCATAACATTGAAGAACACAGAATAGTGACACTACTCAACTTTATGACTTACTGTAAAGCTACAGTTATCAAGACAGTGTGGTGTTGGGGAAAGAATAGAGGAGATAAAAGGAACAGAAAGGAGAGTTCATAATAGACCCACACAAAGTCAACTTACCTTTGATAAAGGAGCAAAGGTTATTCAATAGAGAAATAATAATCTTTTAACAAATGGTGCAGGAACAATTGGACATCTATGCAAAGAAATGAATCTAGACATAGATATTACATCCTTCACAATATTTAACTCAAAATGGATCAAAGAGCTAAATGCAAAACACAAAAATATAAACCCCTAGAAGATAACACAGGGGAGCATCTAGATAATTTTGGTATTGTTGATGACTTTCTAGATACAACACCAAAAGATGAGCTTTGAAAGAAAAAATTGGTAAGTTGGACTTCATTTAAATTAAAAACTTCTGCTCTGCAAAAGACACTATTAAGAGAATGAAAAGAAGCCACCAGCTGGGAGACAATCTGCAAAACACATATCTGATAAAGGATTGTTATCCAAAACATACAAAGAACTCTTAAAACTCAAGATTAAGAAAACAAACAACTCAATTAAAAATGAGTAAAAGATATAAACAGGCACCTTACCAAAAAAGATACGCTGATGGCTAATAAACATATTAAACATGCTCAACATCATATGTCATTATGAAATTGCAAATACAAACAACAAGATCCACTACACTCCTATTAGAATGGCTAAAATCCAAACCACTGATATCTCCAAATGCTGGGAAGGATGTAGAACAGGAGGAACCTTCGCTCATGCTAGTGGGAGTGCAAAATGGTACAGCCACTTTGGAAGACAGTTTGGCAGTTTCTTACAAAACTAAACATGCTCTTACCATACAATTGAGCAATTGCACTCCTTGGTATTTACTCAAATAATTTGAAAACTTATGTCCACACAAATATGTAGAGCTTTAGCTTTATTCACAACTGCTAAAACTTGAAAGCAACCAAAATGTCCTTTAAATGAGTTCTTTTTTTAAAACATATATTTGCAATATAATCAGCACACCTAAAATAATAATAATGCACCTTAATGTCATCAAAATCAAGTGTGTCCATCTTTCCCTGATTCTTTGGGAATATTTTTTGAAGTGTTTGTCTAAATTTGGATCAACTAAGATTCATACAGTCAATTTGTGGATCCTTTTTTCCTTTTGGATTATTCTAAAATATTCCATTTTAGATCCTTCCTCTATATATCTGCCTCTTTATTCTGTCTTTTCCCTTGTAGTTTTCCATAGTCTGAATGTTGTATATTTTATCCAATTTGTGATTTTAACATGGCCTTCCATCCTCACAATTTATTAAAATTTATAGTCAGATCTAGAGTGTTGTTCAGTTTTGTTTGGATTTTTGTTCAAGATTGCTTCGTAGGTAGTTTTGTGTACGTTCATTATGAAGTATATAATGTCTGATTGTTTCCCTTTATGTGAGGGAAGATCATTGATAATCATAACCTAGATCCATTAATTCCTTAGGCATAAAAATATTGATATTTTACTTCCAACATTCCTCTTCATTGATTACCTGGAATACTTTCATAAAGACAAACTTTTGGTCATTGACTATTTGTTTATGCTGATGTTCATATTATATAGGATTGTAGGGTAAATGCTGGCTTAATTTCCTTTATTTGCCAATATTTCCTAAATATTTGCCCAACTTTCTCCAAAGGTGACTAAGTATATTAATGTAATTATGAACTGATGTACTTAAACATATTTGATGAGTTACAATCCATTGTACTCTAATCCTTATTGATGCTTAAATCATTTCGTCTTTGCTTCTTGGGAGCTTATTTAGGTTGACTCTAATTTTATGAATATGATCCTAGGTTTCTTGAATAAATTATTTGCTTTCTGATGTAACATATTTTCCAGGCTCATATTGAACATTACATGGTCCAGATTTAGAACATAGAATCAGCTTTTTCTGCAAGGGCTACTATCCTTCCAGTGAAAACAGATTTTAGAAACTGCACTCTGAGTGCTAGGAATGTTCACTTAAACTAGGTTGGTCTTATTTCCTGGCCTTTTGAGTGGAGAGCCATAGAAATTCTGTGTGTGTCCACTTTTTTTTTAAGGCATGGTATATGGTCTGTTTTTATTGATGATTTTCAATTCAAATACAGGATTTTAACATAATCTCATTTTTAATTTGTTTCTCCTTTAATCACAATGGACATTCTCAATCTTTGGATTTATCCCACAATATACACACAGCCAATTCAGAATAACTTCAACCTTACAGTCAACAGCATGGTATGGAAGACAAGTTAGAGTTATTTGAAGGCTTGTTTTTTGTCTTAGGTCTATGTTACCCTACAGGTATAAAGGATTATTTTGTTTTATAATTCATAAAATATTTATATTGCTCCAAAGTTAAATCTACAAATCTATTATTTATCTACAGAGAAGTCCAGCTTCTATCACTATCCCATCGACTCTATTCCTTCCCATCCATTCTAGGTGATACCTACACTTACTTAAATTTCATGATTTATATGCCTATTTTAATATAACTATTATATACATATATTTACACACATTTCCTAATTTTTAAATGGTGGCATACTATATACATAAAATAATATTAGCATACACATATATGTTATGCGTATACCATGCCACATTTCTCTGAAATGCTTTTTCATTGAACAGCACATCCTAGAGATTATGTTCTATTTTTTTATTCAGCTGTATAGTATTCCCTTGTTTATTTAACCAATCCCTTATTGATGGACATATGCATTCTTTCTTATTGTTTGCTGTTAAAAATAGTAAGGCATATTTTCATATTTCTGTCAGTTTATTACTGGTATGTTTTATCATCACTAAATGTGTAGCAGCTAGATATATGTCTTCTGATGGGAGAAAATACAAAGTAAAGAGTCAATTAAACTTTAATCTAATCAAACTCTAAATGTGACTGTAAGTTTATAGTAAACACAGGGGAATCAACCAAATCCAGAATGTGGAAAATTCTTCAGGGAAAATACCCAGAATTTTAAATAAATAAATGTCAAAAAAAGGATGAACTGTAATATACTTTAAACTATTTAAAAGGATTAATTGACCAGATGCAATGTATAAACTGTATTTATATCCTTACTTAAAAACTATTTGCGGGCTTCCCTGGTGGTGCAGTGGTTGAGAGTCCGCCTGCCGATGCAGGGGACACGGATTCGTGCCCCGGTCCGGAAAGATCCCACACGCCGCGGAGTGGCTAGGCCCGTGAGCCATGGCTGCTGAGCCTGCGCGTCCGGAGCCTGTGCTCCGCAACGGGAGAGGCCACAACAGTGAGAGGCCCGCGTACTGCAAAAAAAAAAAAAAAAACTATTTGCAAAAATTGAGCTCATCTGAAAAATGGAAATATTTTAACATGGACCAGGTAATTACATGATATTAAGGAAATATATATATATATATAAAATTTTTTTTTTTTTTTTTTTTGCAACACGTGGGCCTCTCACTGTTGTGGCCTCTCCCGTTGCGGAGCACAGGCTCCGGATGCGCAGGCTCAGCGGCCATGGTTCACAGGCCCAGCCACTCCACGGTATGTGGGATCTTCCTGGACCGGGGCACGAACCCGTGTCCCCTGCATCGGCAGGCGGACTCTCAACCACTGCGCCACCAGGGAAGCCCAGGAATTATATTTTTAATTTTATTGGTTTAAACAAACTTTAATTGTTAGAAATACATACTAAAGAATTTAGGGCGGAATGGAACTTTTTGGTGTTAGCCTTTAAAATACTTCAGCAAATAAGACATACAGATGACCAACAGGCACATGAAAAGATGCTCATCATCGCTAATTATTAGAGAAATGCAAGTCAAAACTACAATGAGGTATCACCTCACACCAGTCAGAATGGCCATCATTAAAAAGTCTACAAACAATAAATGCTGGAGAGGGTGCGAAGAAAAGGGAACCCTCCTACACTGTTGGTGAGAATGTAAATTGGTGCAGCCACTATGGAAAACAGCATGGAGGTTCCTTAGAAAACTAAAAATAGAATTACCATATGATCTTGCAATCTCATTCCTGGACATATACCCAGGGAAAACTATAATTTGAAAGGTACATTCACCCCAATGTTCATAGAAGCACTATTTACAATAGCCAAGACATGGAAGCAACTTAAATGTCCATTGACAGATGAATGGATACAAAAGATGTGGTATACATACACAGTAAAATATCAGCCATAAAAAAGAAGGAAATATTGCCATTTGCAACAACATGAATGGACCTAGAGATTATCATACTAAGTGAATTAAGTCAGATAAAGATAAATGCTATATCACTTATAAGTGGAATCTAAAAAAATGATACAAATGAACTTATTTACGAAATAGAAATAGGCTCACAGACATAGAAAACAAACTTATGTTACCAGAGGAGATAGCGGGGGCAAGGGGAGAGAGATAAATTAGGAATTTGGGATTAACATATATATACTACTCTACATAAAACAGATAAACAACAAGAACCTACTGTATAGCACAGGGAACGATATTCACTATCTTGTAATAACCTGTAATAGAAAAAAATCTGGAAAAGAATATAACTGAATCACTTTGCTTTACACCTGAAACTAACAAAACATTGTAAATTAACTATGCTTCAATTTAAAAAATGGCTAAAATGTTTAAAAAAAACTACAACAAAAATATTGGGGTATTCTTTGTTAATAACAGATATTTGAGTATTTGTGGGTGAAATGATAGCTGTTTGGGATGTGCTTTAAAGTATTCAAACAAAAAATGGAGGATACACAAAATAAAATTGGTAAAATAGTTATAATGGTTAGAGTTAGATTTTATAGAACTATTATAAGTTCCTCTTCAAAAAAATACTAAATCATGATAGTTTGGAGCAACAGAAGAGGTCATAAGCTCATAGATCTCATCAGTCTTCCGTTTACTAAATATTTTATATTTATTGAATTTGTTCTAATCTTCATTTCTAATGTTATCAAAGAGGGTCACTGGAAATTTTTCCTTCAGTTATTGTTTCTTTATTGGTCACTGTTTGATCTCTAATGAAAATAGTTGACAAACTTGCATTTGATTTTTTTAAAACCAGCAGATTACTTCATAATCCACATATTTCTAAGAATAAGCTGTAATTCATTTGTCCATCACCCAAGCAGCTCTGAAGATTTTCAAAGAGAAGGGAAGAAGAGAGGGACGGTCTAGTTCAGAACATCAGTGAAGTTCTGTTTCACAGCAAAGCACCACTGGCGCCATACTTGCAAAGTTAGATTCTCCAAGTACTCACCAGTCACTGGTCACACTTCTTTCCGAAATATTGATACATGCTTCCTTTTGGTTATTGTGTTGGGTTTTTTTTCCCCCCCAGGTTAATAGCTACCAAAATTGCCTATAACAGTGTATAGCACTAATTTTTAGATACCTAACAGGTCAAATGAATTCATATTTCCTCTGTTAAGTCTTTTAATAGGAACTAGTTAACGTACCAGTGGGTAAGCTGTTACTACTTCACCCCAAAATATATAATTTTTTTGTTTTTGTCTTAACAATACGATGAATAGATAAAATTTCCCCTTGTTTTTATCACATTGAACAGCAGTTATTATTGTGTTGTGTTATATAATATACAAGTACTGCCAAGATAAAGTCCACGTACTGTCAGTTTAGCCAAAATATTGATAAGCAAACCCTTAAAAACCTGAGCCTGTTGCTTCAAACAAATGTGTTAATATATCAAATATCAATTTTAAGAGACGTGTTTTCTCTTTCCAAAAATAATTGTGGGGGGTTCAGAATTAACAAAGTTCTTATTTAAATATTAGTAGTTTATCATAAATTCAATTGAGAAATGGGAAAAAAAGTGTTGTGATATAGGAAGAGCACTGGCACTTTATGACTATCATTGATTATTTTAAAAATACTACACTCTCTCAAATTGATATACTTTTCCATTTCATCCTTTTGCCTGGAGAGTGAGGTGGTAGAGATATGTTAAATGTTAAAGAAATATTTCAAGGTCATAACATTCCTTTTGGTCTCATGTGTGGAGTTCAAATTGTCCTCCAGTATAAATAAACAGTACACTCAAGACACAGTTCTTAGACAGATAGATGCACAAATGTTACCTTAATCACACACTTCTATTTTTGAAACTGGCTCCATATGTAAGTACTCAGGCATACATTCATGAGTAACAGTGACCATTTTCTGAAATCAGACTATAGTATATTTTGAACATGCTTGATAGGTTTTCCTTATTTTTTCTTGCATTTGCATACTCATATTATATAAGAGGTCATCCACATTTGGCAGGGTCACTTAAGATAACCCCTTCAGAATATAAATGATATGAAGATAGTAATGATTCAGATCCTTTTATAGCTATAGATTTTGAGATACATAGTTGTTCTTACTTCACACTTTATTTGACATTGTAAACACTATTTCTGTTATAAATCAGTGTCTCAGCTGCACTTTGCAACTTGGAGTAGACCATTGAGCCGTCCTCTTAAATATTATGACATGGAGAAAATCACATTGTGCTTTAACCTATCAACAAAGGAGCAAAGCAATTACAGAGCTAAACAGAGTCTAGGAAGACCCAATAAAGAAAAATCCAAGAAAATTTGGTGAAAATTCTTAAGGGGCCTTCCAATGTTTAATTTAGGCCTGAGGCATGATTAATATTCTGATTCTAATTCAAAAGACTGAACCACAAAGGTACATCTTTTGGGTATTTTTAATAAGCATAGTACAACACTCTGTGAATTAACAGCTGGTCTGACTGGTATTTTACTTCTTCTTTGCTTACTCAAGTGAAGCAGTTAATATTAGTATAATCATCAAACTAACAGTAGTCCGGCGGAGGGACAGATATTTTTTTTTCCTAGTGTTGTGATGGAGAATATAAATTTTGAAATACACACAAAAAAATCCATGACTGTATTAATATTAATCAAACCATTGTTTTAGATCCAATACACAATAAAAGTGCTTTTTTTAAAAAAAGGAAAATACAAATTTAAAGCTCTATTCCATTGGAAAAAAATAAAATGGCATATTTGTATATTTCACACTTTGAAAGGATAAGCAAACTATCAAATATTAAAATAATTAAATAGATGTTGACAAATATTGAGAATAATATTATGAAAAGTGATAAACCACTTATTGTCAATATGATTACTAAAATTATCTAATAACTTTAAAATGGAAAAGTCTTTCTTCATAAAACTGTATGAACAATTATAATATATTTTATATAAACCCAAAACAAAGGTTATATTTTCCTAGTCAGTGAAGAATAATATTTAGACCATGCAGCATTGATTTTCATAATTTTGACTGTTTGCAAATAAGATTCCAATTTGTCATGCTCATTCAGATTCAGATTAATCATTAGTTGTTAATGTTGGTTGAAAAGAAAAATTTTAATTTATTTGATTTTGATTTCTAATACATTTGCAGAGGAAGCATATTTGAAGCAAGATTTGCAAAATAATTTTTTTACTCTTTTATTCAGGCCATATTTAATTTTCATGCCAAATTTCTCATAAGAAAGTTTATATTAAGTATTATTTGTAAGTCTAAGTCTTTTAACCATTGTGGTCAAATATAATCATTCTCCAAAAGTAAGTGAAACTACAATTTATATATATTTTATAGCCCTCATTAATGACATTTAATTAGCTTGTAAAATCTTTACCACTTGCTGTTTGTCATTGCATTTATGGGAAAAGACAATGCAATATTTTTATTGATATCATGAAATACTAACCAAAATATTACTACTGTTTCTAATTAAAATCATTATTACAAAAAGTTAATTCTAATACTCAAAGATGTATACTAAAATACTAATTAACTGTCTTAATGTTTTGGGGTTTTTTTTAAAATTCTATAATCAACCATTTTTAAAAGATATGTAAAAGCAGCTTTAAGTAAGACTGTATTTAGAAACTGACCCATTTAATCACATTAATAGATATTACGCCACTTTCTATTTAGCAAGGTAGGGATATGAAATGTGTCACAATATTATGTACAGTTAACAATGTTTTATGGTCTTTAAGATTTCCTGAATCAAGTGCGAAGATTTTGTCTTTGAAGCATCAGTGGCACTATTAGTCTGATGACTGTCTTCATCCTTCCCAAACATTATTGTTATGAGAAGAAAACATCCATGCACCCTCCTCTCCAATAACAAAATGAAACAACCACAAAGCAATATTCATGCTGGTTTCAGTTCCATAACCATAACATAAACTGAACATCAAATGTCACACACAGAAGTAACAGGGTATGTAGAAACTGTGACACACTGGTAAGTCTGCCCTTAATTAAGCATTCAAATTCAATTTTTAAAAACTCTATGCAATCAAAGAAATATACACTGGCAGCAAGATTCAGTTTCAAAGTCATTGATTTGGGATTCTGGCTAGTAAATTGTGTATGTCAAAAGCTACCCAGGTTTGTAACCCCTGCTTGTCAAATATTAGCTACTGAACTTGACTGATAAAAGGGTGAATTAAATTACCAACTACTACAAAGGGCATTTGTGACTGGCTGTTGAGGAAGTCCTGACATCAAATGTAGTTTTACTGAAGATAGATAATTTGTTTTTTGGAGACATGTAGAAGAAAGATTGATTATGAAGTTTAGAAAAAGAGAAGGATAAAGAAGAGAGAAAAATAATAATTTCATTTTCCTTCAAAAATGCTCCAACCAGGACTGTAACACAAGCGTTTCAACTTCTTGCAATTATTAGAAGACTCCAGTATTGCAAGGAAACCCAGATTCTAGTACTACTTTGGTGAGTGCCCTAGAAATTCATCATAATTTTAGAACTCATTTAGAATTAATAAAACACCAAGGTTGTATTAAAGTATATGGTTTCTACTATTTTTTCCAGCTCTAAATCCTATAAATGCTATTTTTCTGGCATAATATTAATGGTTGAAACTGAAGCTTAAATCTCCACACAAAAATATTTAAGAAAAAATTTCAGTATTTAAAGGAAGAGAAGGAGGGAGGGTGCACGGGACCTAAAGGATGTATCTTCTTATATGATTCTGGCCTCCAAGGATAAAAAGTTTCTGGAAAAAATTTTCAGACTTGGAAAATTATTTGTAGTTTGAGATTTCTTAGAGTATTTATATATTATGGGTTATTTCAATATTAAGTATTCAGACAGAGAAGTTTATTGTCACATTTAATACAAATTTTATTTAATCTTTAGAGTGAAATTTTATTACAAAAGTATAATCTCTTATTTTACTAGTAAGAACAGAGGATTCTGTTAAAGGAAATTTACAGGGAATTTCACAAGGACACATCTCTTCTAAACCACAGATTGTATTCCTATTGGCAGAAACATAGCTGGGAAAGACTCATATAATTTTACCTATAGAAATATTTTCAAAGATCATATTCAAGATTTAGTATGCTGTTCTTATAAAACTGTCTCCTCATTTTTTTTTTTTTTTTTTTCCGGTACACCGGCCTCTCACTGTTGTGGCCTCTTCCAACGCGGAGCACAGGCTCCGGATGCGCAGGCTCAGCGGCCATGGCTCACGGGCCCAGCCGCTCCGCGGCATGTGGGATCTTCCCGGACCGGGGCACGAACTCGTGTCCCCTGCATGGGCAGGCAGACTCCCAACCACTGCGCCACCAGGGAAGCCCTGTCTTCTCATTTTAATACAGGACCCTCTATAGTCCATTCCTTTATTTACTGAAACCACACTAGTAGTACTTTTGGGTTACACTAAGATAATCAGTAAACAAGTAAACCATCACTTATTGTATAACATTGGCTCACTCTTTATATAGTAATCAGTTTTGCTTCTATTCTGACTGAATTTTTTAGCTACCATTTGAATTTTGTAAGCACATTTATTTATTACATAAATTTAAATTCAGTAAACTTCTATATTTCATAATAATTGTAAACCCTTATGTAATATCTTTTTAAAATAAAGATGCTAAATTAAAACAATTTCTATTGCCTTCCACAACTTATTTGTTAATGAAAAGCGTATTTGTGAAAACCCTCCATTTTATTTACCCCCATTAATTAAAGTGCGTGGCTTTGCATACATGAGATGTTTCTCAAGTTCAAAGGCTGTTTGCCAACTTTAGTATTATGGGAAGAAGTGGCCCAACAGTTGATTTGGGAAGTAACTAACTTGGGTGTTAAGAATGCCTGGATGGCGGACTGGTAATTCAATCACAGGAATCAAAATCGCTGGAGAAAACACGCTGACAAAGAGACAATATTTTTCCTAATGTTTTGACTGTTTTTTAATTCTGTTTCAGGATGTAAAGAGGAAGAGTTGATGAGAAATTGGCATTACTTTGGGACAATGGCTGGAGCCACGAGAGAATATGTGCAAAAATATGACAGTGGTGGCAGGTACTGGAGGAAGCCTGGCAGGTAAGACCACCAGGGCTCAAATGGAGGTTAGGACTGTGTGTCCATAAACATTTAATTCTTGGTGTGTGTGTGAGGGGGCTGAAAATGCAAAAATTCAAATCAACGTCATGCATTAAGCTGTTTATATTTGTCATTTAGTTCATTGAGAAAGAAAATTATATTGACTAGTGAATAATCAAAAAACATTCTTTTAGGCAAGCAAGTGTTGATAGAAATGAATACAACACAATCCTTGCCCTCGAGGAATGAAAAAGAAACATCACCCCTGCCCTTTAGAAGTTTACAGTTTAACTGGGAAGATAGAAATAGGAATGTTGTTTTGGAGATAAGGGCAAAATTATACAGTAGTTCAGGAATGAGTGAAATAAACTCTGGCTAACGGTGTTCCGATTGAGCAGAGTATTATAAAACGGAGTATAAATTTTTCAGAAAAAGGAGATGGAGGAAAGGAATAGGATAGGCACCAAAATCCATGGCACATTTGGAAATCATGATCAGCCAGTACGGTGTGGAGAAAGCAGAACATATAGAGTAGAGAAGTTGCAAAGGCTGATGTAGGAATGGAAAACTGATGGGAGGCACTGAAGCCCACAGATTACATGGTTATCAGCCCATAGAGTGGTGATCTCAACTCTGTCTGCCCCAAAGATCCATTTTTATAAAAAATATATATTTATTATATATGAGTAGTATATGCACACACATATGCATATATATGAAATAGTATAAAGATATAATCTTCACTTCACTATTTAAAAATAAAATTTATAGATAATATAACTTATCCATACACTTAACTATAAAAAACAACTTTAATATAAAGAAGAAAATTTCAAGACAGAAATGCCCAGACGTGAGTGCATTAGAAGACATAATAAAGAATTCAGATGCTTGGACCTGAATCACTAAAGATAGAATCACATATAAAGGCAGGCTGATTCAGGTGTGTTGAATTGGCAACATATATACCACTAACATGGTTGTTACAAGTGATGTAATTTTCCTAAATGGTGAAGTTTTTAAAATTTTCCCTCAATTTGCATAGGGCTACATTTCTGAAAAATGTCAGCAACAACAAAACTGTAAAAGAAAAAGACCTTTTACTTACTTGGGAAATGAAATTCAGTTGTCGTCTTTTCACCCAGCTACTATCCAGTGATTCTTTTGAAAATGATACAGAACTCAGGAAAAACCTTATTGATTGGGACTGTGCCATACAGGACATCTAACATCCCTCCCTGCTCCCCTTCCTCATCCACTAATTTCTAGTATCCCCCAATATAATAGGTACATTATAAAACATAGGTAAACAGATATTTAAAAGAATGAGATTGTAAGCGGTATTGGGAAAGTTGGATAGCCAAATGCAAATCAATGAAGTTAGAACACACCCTAACATCATACATCATATGAAAATAAACTCAAAATGGCTTAAAAACTTAAATATAAGACATGACAACATAAAACTTCTATAAGAGAACATAGGCAAAATATTCTCTGACATAAATCGTCCCAATGTTTTCTTAGTTCAGTGTCCCAAGGCAAGAGAAATAAAAGCAAAAATAAACAAATGGGACCAAACTTATAAGATTTTGCACAGCAAAGGAAACCACAAACAAAATGAAAAGACAACCTATGGACCAGGAGAAAATATTAGTAAATGATGCAACCAACAAGGGCTTAATTTCCAAAATATGTAAACAGCTCATACAATTCAATAACAAACAAACAAACAAAACCTATCCAATCGAAAAATGGGCAGAAGACCTAAAGAGACATTTCTCCAAAGAAGACATACAGATGGCCAATAGGCACATGAAAAAATGCTCATCATCACTATTAGAGAAATACAAATCGAAACTACAATGAGGTACTACCTCACACCAGTCAGAATGGCCATCACTAAAAAGTCTACAAATAATAAATGCTGGAGAGAGTATGGAGAAAAGGGAACATACTCTGTTGGTGGGAATGTAAATTGGTGCAGCCACTATGGAAAACAGTATTCAGGTTCCTCAAAAACTAAAAATAGAGTTGCCCTATGATCCAGCAATCCCACTCCTGGGCATATACCCAGACAAAACTATAATTTGAAAAGATACATGCACCCCTATGTTCAAAGCAGCACTATTTACAATAGCCAGGTCATGGAAACAAACTTAAATATCCATCGACAGATAAATGGATAAAGATGATGTGGTGTATGTATACAATGGAAAAAGATTGAAAATAAATAAAGTAAATAAGAATGAAATAATACCATTTGCAGCAACATGGATGGATGTATAGATGATCACACTAAGTGAGAAAGTCAGAAAGGGAAAGACAAATACGATATGACATCACATATCTGGAATCTAAAATGCAGCACAAATGAACTTTTCTATGAAACAGAAACAGACTCACAGACATAGAGAACAGACTAGTGGTTGTCAAAGTGGGATGGGATGGGGAGAGGGAAGGACTGGGAGTATGGGATTAGCAGATGCAAACTATTATATATAGGATGGATAAACAACAAGCTCCTACTGTATAGCACAGGAGACTATATTTAATATCCTACGATACACCATAATGGAAAATAATATGATAAAGAATATATATATATATATATATGTATAACTGAATCACTCCGGTGTAGGACAGAAATTAACACATTGTAAAACAACTATATTTCAGTAAAATTTAAAAAATAATAAAGGTATAAAAAAAGAATGAGATTACAAAGCAAAATAAATGTAAGTCTAATATTTTTTAAATACTCAAATGGTTCACTTGTGCAACTCAATGTTATATGAATTTCAGTTTGTAAACTATTGCTCTATGACAACAGAGAGCCAATGAGGGTGGGTGAGACAAGGCATAGCATCAGGAGGTTAATGTCTTCATAAAAGATATGTCTATATTTTAACACTGTACTAGGTAGAACACAGGGAGGGCAGGTCAACTGTTACAAGTCTGTTACATTTTGTTTGAATAAAATTTTAAAAGAATGATGGTTCAAACTGAAAATATTATAAGAATGACAAATGTGAGGAAAATTTTGATAGTATTTGAGTAGGCTTCCTATTAAAAAATAGAGTATTAAAATTTTTATTAAATTTTAATTAAAAATTTTAGATTAAATGTCTTTTCAGAAAAATAAGGTTTATTCAATATTCTTTAGTCCTGGCTGATGGAAAAATATATACAAGCCTTCTAAATCCTAATTTGGCCACTAATCTACTCCTTCCTTCACCATTAACAACATACAAGCTATCATTCTGAGATTTTAAGGACAAATATGATTTTTAAAAATAGATAAGACTTTGACCATGTACTCTGTTAACTGGGGCTAAATGTGTAAGCTTCTTTTCTTTTTTTAGGTTAAGAGCCAATCTACAGACTGAATCTAAATGACCTACCCAAATCCTCTCTTAAATGGGTCACCTTTATTTATTTATTTTTGGCTTTATTAGAGTTAACTTATCTTCTCAGTAGCATGATTTAGGAGAGAATTTTCTTTAAAAGCTCAGCTGCTATAGCAAAATACCAAAACTATATTCCTTATCAAAACCAGAAATTTATTTCTCACAGTTCTGCCAGCATTGTTGGGTTCTGGTGAGAACCCTCTTCTGGGATGCAGACAGCTGACTTCCTGTATCCTCAATGAGTAAGCTTTTACACTCACAGGTGGGCTAGTTCTCTGGCATTTTCTAAGAGCACTAATCCCTTTCATGAGACCTCCACCCTCATTATCTAATTACTTCTCAAAGGCCCCATCGCTAAATATTATCACATTGGGCATTATATTTTAGCACATTATTGAGCAGGGGCAAACATTTGTTCCATATCACACAAATATAAGCAAAATTTTTAAACCACTTTGTCCTTCCTTCTAAAATCTCCAATTCTATTATTATAATTTGTTTTTTAAGCATGTTTTTGAGATATAATTCATATACAATTCACCCACTTAACATTGCACAATTCAATATTCAAAGTTGTACAACAATCATCACAGCAATTTTATATCATATTAATCACACAAGAAAGAAACCCCACACCCATTAGTAGTCACTTCACATCACCCCACCTCCAACCTTCCCAGACCAAAGCAACCATTAATCTACTTTCTGTCTCTACAGATTTGCTTATTTTAGACATTTCATATAAATGGAATTATACAATATGTGGTCTTATGTAACTGACTTCTTTTACTTAGCACAAAGTTTTCAAGGTTTATTAATGTTGCAGAATGTACTTTATTCTCTTTATTGTCAAATAAAATTCTATTGTATGGATATACCACATTTACTTATCAGTTATTGGACACGAGTTGTTTCCCTTTTTTGTCTATTATAAGTAGTGCTGCTATGAACATTCCCATGAGGACACTTCTTACCTCTTTCTCTGTGAAACTTCTAACTGGTCTACTGTTTGCCTTGTTGCTTTCATAAATCTACCAGCCTCCCCTTAACTGCTTTCCACCAAAACCTTCCTTGTTTTTGACACAGTGTTCTTAGGCTTGAACTTCCTCACACTCTATTCCAAGTAGAGTCAGTTCCCTTAGGGAGAGTCATGGAACTCTCTGTTCTTGCATCCTGCCTCTTCCCCTGGACAGTTCCTCTGCATCATTGCTCCACAATTGGTATGGGGACGGCAGCCTGTTTTTCTCAGAGTGAAAACCCTACTCTATCAGTGAGGCATTGGGTGGAGGTAGCAGCCTCTGGTCTTCTGAGCTTACCTTTCCCAGGTGAGATCCATTGCCCTATGAGTGAGCTGTAGTGATAACAATGAGGGTTCTGTATTCTCAGCCTGTCACACCTGGAGTGGAGCTTCTGCCCTACAAGTGCCTTACAAGGTGGGTAGGGTGGTTAGAAATGCTGTTGGTCTGGCACTCCTGGGAGAAATCGTAGCCCTGGACTGAATGCTGGGGTAAGAGGGAGCTTTATCTTGGCTGCATCCACCTGGAGTAGAGCTTCCATCTTGCTCACCTGGTGGGGAGGAGTGTGATCAGGAAGATGACCTTTTAGTTTTATAATTTTGAAGAGACCAATTCCTCCCTGCCCTGACATAGACTTTTTTCTTTTTTGCAGTTGTGGTAGAGTGCTTTGAGATCCTTCAAGTTTAAAGTTGGGGATAAACAAATATCGAAAAGGAAAGAACTAGAAAGAGCTCTCTATAATTGAACGAAGGATCTAAAGAAACAACTCTAAAGAAAATACATATATATATAAAGTTTTCAGGTTGAAAGAAACAGTTGCAAAAATTATTAGTTCAAGGACAGGGTGACTTGATACTGTTAAGATATCAATCTTTCTGATAGTGATCTCTAGATTCATTGCAATCACAACTAAAATTCCAAAAGATTTTTTTTTGTAAAATTGATTAAGCTGATTTTAAAGTTTATGTAGAAATGCAAATAACCTAGAATAACCAAAAACAGGTGGTTTTTTTTTGCGTTATGCGGGCCTGTCACTGTTGTGGCCTCTCCTGTTGCAGAGCACAGGCTCCGGACACACAGGCTCAGCAGCCACAGCTCACGGGCCTAGCCGCTCCGCGGCATGGGGGATCTTCCCGGACTGGGGCACAAACCCGTGTCCCCCGCACTGGCAGGCGGACTCTCAACCACTGTGCCACCAGGGAAGCCCCAAAAACAGTTTTAAAAAATAATTTTGGGGACTTCCCCAGTGGCGCAGTGGTTAAGAATCTGCCTGCCAATGCAGGGGACATGGGTTCAAGCCCTAGTCTGGGAAGATCCCACATGTCCCAGAGCAACTAAGCCAGTGTGCCACAAGTACTGACCCTGTGCTCTAAAGCCTGTAAGCCACAACTACTGAGCCCAAGTGCCACAACTACTGAAGCCCACATGCCTAGAACCAGCTTTCCACAAGAGGAGAAGCCACCACAATGAGAAGCCCGCACACTGCAACAAAGAGTAGCCCCTGCTCGCCGCAAGTAGAGAAAGTCCACGTGCAGCAGTGAAGACCCAACACAGCCAAAAATAAATAAATAGATTTATATATAAAAAAAGAATTTTGGAAGACATACGACAATGCTATAGTAATCAAGATAGTGTGTTATTGTTAGAATAGATATATTAGTCAACGGAATAGAATAGATTATAGAAAAAGACTCACAGTTATTACACTTTTGACAAAAGCAAAAGGCAATTCAATGAAGAAAGTGCAGTCTTTTCAACAGTCTTGGAGCAACTGGATATGCATATGAATCTCAATATTTAATTCACACAACACACATTTAATCTTAAGAACATAGACCTAAACATTACTAAGTCACAAGTAGAAAAGTTATAGAAGAAAGCAGTAGAAAATCTTTGCAAACTTGGATTAGGCAATGATTTCTTAGATAGACTACAAAAAGTAGGAACTATAAAAGAAAAATATTGATAAACTGTGAATCATCAAAATTAAAATATTATGTTCTTAGAAGACATGATTAAATAAATGAAGAGGGTAGCCACAGAGCAAAATAAAATATTCACAACATATAAATTGTCAAAGAGCATGTATCTAAAATATAAAATGTATCAGTCATAAAATGGTAAATAATCTAATTAAAAGTGTTGAAATGACTTGAACAGTAGCTTCACAAAGGATTATATACAAATGGATGATGAATACAAGAAACAATGCTCAACATCATTAGTAATCAGGGAAATTTATATTAAAACCACAGTGAGATTCCATGACAAACATACAAGAAAAACTAAAATTATAAAGACTGAAAACACCAAGTGTTGATGAGGACATGGAGTCACTGGAACTCTCATGCAGTTCTGTGGGAAATGTAAAATAATACAAACATCATGTAATAGAGTCTAGCAGCTTCTTGTAAAATGAAATTAAAACACTCCCTAACACCATATTCAAAAATAAACTCAAAATGGATTAAAGACCTAAATGTAAGGCCAGACACTATAAAACTCTTAGAGGAAAACATAGGCAGAACACTCTATGACATAAATCACAGCAAGATCCTTTTTGACCCACCTCCTAGAGAAATGGAAATAAAAACAAAAATAAACAAATGGGACCTAATGAAACTTAAATGCTTTTGCACAGCCAAGGAAACCATAAACAAGATGAAAAGACAACCCTCAGAATGGGAGAAAATATTTGCAAATGAAGCAACTGACAAAGGATTAATCTCCAAAATATACAAGCAGCTCATGCAGCTAAATATCAAAAAAACAAACAACCCAATCCAAAAATGGGCAGAAGACCTAAATAGACATTTCTCCAAAGAAGATATACAGATTGCCAACAAACACATGAAAGGATGCTCAACATCACTTATCGTTAGAGAAATGCAAATCAAAACTACAATGTGGTATCACCTCACACAGGTCAGCATGGCCATCATCAAAAAATCTACAAACAATAAATGCTGGAGAGGGTGTGGAGAAAAGGGAACCCTCTTGCACTGTTGGTGGGAATGTAAATTGATACAGCCACTATGGAGAACGGTACGGAGGTTGCTTAAAAAACTAAAAACAGAAGTACCATACAACCCAGCAATCCCACTACTTGGGCATATACCCTGAGAAAACCATAATTCAAAAAGAGTCATGTACCACAATGTTCATTGCAGCTCTATTTACAATAGACAGGACATGGAAGCAACTTAAGTGTCCACTGCCAGATGAATGGATAAAGACGATGTGGCACATATATACAATGGAATATTACTCAGCCATAAAAATAAATGATATTGAGTTATTTGTAGTGAGCTGGATGGACCTAGAGTCTGTCATACAGAGTGAAGTAAGTCAGAAAGAGAAAAACAAATACTGTATGCTAACCCATATATATGGATTCTAAAAAAAGAAAAGTGGTTCTGAAGAACCTACAGGCAGGACAGAAATAAAGACGCAGTCATAGAGAATGGACTTGAGGACACGGGAGGGGGAAGGGTAAGCTGGGACGAAGTGAGAGAATGACATGGACATATATACACTACCAAATGTAAAATAGATAGCCAGTGGGAAGCAGCTGTGTAGCACAGGGAGATCAGCTTGGTGCTTTGTGACCACCTAGAGGGGTGGGATATGGAGGGTGGGAGGGAGATGCAAGACAGAGGGGATATGGGGATATATGTATACATATAGCTGATTCACTTTGTTATACAGCAGAAACTAACACAACATTGTAAAGCAATTATACTCCAGTAAATATGTTAAAAAATTATTGGAAGTCTATCAATTAGAAAGAAACATAATTTCCTGAATTGGTTTTCTCTCCTAATTACCCCTGTAATTGCCCTTTCCTATTATTTTGTACCCTTGCAATACAACACTCTCTTAACTGGTGTCTCTAACTTTGTGTCTCCCTTCCCCAGTGTTTATTCCACATAGCAAATAAAAAATTATGTTTGTGAAGCACAAAAAAACCACAAAAAACAATACACTTACCATACAAATACATTTATTTTTAAGTGAAAATGATGGCTAAATGGAATTAAAACAGTTAATCCAGATGACTGTATGCCAAAATTTAGAACAGATTTGACAGATTCATATTAAGAGAATTTGAAATAGTCATTCGTATTTGACATGAATAAATTTGAAAAATAGTATTGTAACTGGGCTTGATACTGCATAATGAGTCAAAATAACATAGATGTAACACTCTCTTACACATGATTTTAAAAATCACTGTTTAGGATCCTAGTGACATTTAATCTAAACCTTTATACACTTCTGCTGTCATTGCTCCTATTAAAAGTCAGAGATCACTTCATTTCTACCTTTTGCTTGTTAAAGTGTTACTTTTAGATTTCTTTTACTTTCAGAGTACAAAATATCTGACTAATGGTTCCTAAATGTTTGGAGGGTCATACATATACAGCTTAAAGTTCTGAAGAAGCAATGTTCTCACTTACCAGAAAAATATAGCAAACTGCAGGTACAGGAAATTTAAGATATAATTTTATAGGGTCATTGGTTCCCTAAGGCACGTCCATATACTTCCTAGGGATCTATGGACTCTAAAAAAAAAGTCCATGATTCAAATACAATTTAGAAATGTTGACAATATGAGACAGGCAGATAATGTATCAAAATTTCTTTCAGCTTGTCATAGATCTAACTTAACGTAATGGTAAACAAAACTCTTTACCACATAACATTAAGCATTACTTGAGGAACCAAAATTTACATCATTATTGGAAGGAAATATTGGATGGTGGTTTTAAGTATCATATCTTAAATCATTTGAGTTGAGTTGAAATTCTGGATCAGGAAGTATGACTGTGGCTAAAATTTTAACATATCAAAGCCTCAGTTCTTTCATCTAGGAACTGTGAATAATAATGAAACCAATCTTTTCAGTAGATATAAGGAGTAGGTGAAATAATCCATAAAAATTACTTAGTACAATGACTGGCACGTATAGTGCACTTAACACATATTAGCTATTATTGATGTTCTTATCGGCGCTATAAGACATCATTTGAAGATAACCTTCCAAAGATGTTGAGTTTCTGTAATTCTAGTATTTGTTTTAAGTGGTTTCTTCTCACTATCACTTTTACATATATGTAACAAGGGAATACGATCTTTACTTTGTACCCTAGTGTTTAGAACTGCACACATTCTTTTCCTTACATTATTATAGAACAAGAGAACTCTGATGATACACTGCCCCACACAAAGCTTCCTTGTGTAATATTAAGATAGATCATTTGCCAAAAGAACAACCTCACTAAGAAGCCAAAGGCATGGGGCAACAAAAACGTCTTTATGTAATGACTGGTTCACAGGCATCCTTTGCCTTGAAGCATGATTCAAATTTCCTCATTGGATTAATTCTGTACAGCTCTCACGCATACCCATGGCCCTCACAAATCAACTTTCCTAGCTTCTAGATTTCATTAGGGATCTCAGCTTCTCTTTAAAATAATTACAATCTAACTTTCCCCCAGTTTTGTTTTTAGCATAGAACAAAGAAGAGCTGAATATTTAACTCCCTAGTTAACAGTAAACATATTAGTAATAAAAGATAAAAGAAAAATTGGACAGAAAACTTGGATACCCAATACACCATGCTTTTTTGTTGAAATAAAGTTGCTCAAGTCATAAATTTACACAATTGAACTTCTAAACAGAAGAATAATTAGGGTTAAAGAAAATATGCAGGCCTAGAAAAGAGAAATCTGGAAATTATTCCATTAAAACTTAATCATATTATAAGCTCAATTTTAAGCTTAATCACATTCAGAATTTGAGGTTAGAATAATGAAGAATGCTTCCTTTTAAAATTAGTTTGAAGGTTTAAATCAAGCTCAGCAAATTTAACGGAGTAGATTCTCAGGTCACTTATCGCTTTTTTTTCCCCTTTATGTTCTATCTTTTTAACATTGCTTCGCCTTCATTGACTCTTTTCTGTCCATAAATAATAGACAGGGGTAGGAGTAGTGGTGAATACTGAAAACCTAAGGGTATTTAGAACCAATATCCATAACTTAGGATACAGCTTCCCAACTTCAAAGGACTATTATAGTCATATACAGAAAAAATAAACAACTTATATACTGTATAGCTCCTTGTGCCTCAAATCAGAAAAAGTGTGTTGTTTACACTGAAATTTCTGAAAACTGAATGTTGTATCTCCATGTTAGTTTTTGTTGTTGTTGTTGTTTGTATACACGTGACTGAGAGAACTACTTTTTTTACATCCTAACCACATTAAATGGATTTAATCCACCCAAATAAGCATTTAATGACAGCATATAAGTGTATAGTTGGTCTTGGTCCTTCATTTGTGCAATTTACCTAGAACGATTCTGTTTACACCATTGCAAAGAAATCAATTTTCTTTCATTTTTCTAGTTCTGCTGTACTAGAACGGAATGTATTTTCCATTCATTTAACTTCCTTGATCAAATATCAAATATTATCAATTCTACCACTTAAATATCTCCAAATACATGCTCTTTTCTCCATTCCATCAGGCTCTTTATATGTCTTGTTTGGATTATAGCAGTAGCTTCCAAATCAGTGTGCTTTCTGCATGATTTAGTTCCCTTTTATTTTGTCCCTAGATTGGAAGACTCTTTCTAAATGCAGAGCTAATCAAGTCACCCCTGTTTATCATACATTTAAAGTGGTGTTAATATGGTGCTGTTAATTTGTACTTTACATATACTTTTAAAATTTTTTGTATTTATCCACCCCAACCTCAGAAAAGTAAACATATACTAAAAGCATCCCACTACCTGAATAACAAAGTTCAATCGTTGTACAATGAGAATCAAGGACCTTTATGTTTCAGCCTCTGCTTCTCTTGTCTGCATTGTGTAGCCTGTGTCTGCTAACTGTGTAGCCTAAATTTTTTATAGTTTTTAGAATCTAGTATGATCTTGTTAGTCTCTGTACCTTTGACACAATGTTTCTTCTGATTAAGAACGCTTTCTTCTTTACTTATTTAAAATAACACCTCATTCATTGTCTTTCAAGATTCTGCCCAGGTGCCACCTCCTAACCTGTTCAGAAATAGATTTGCAGTTTAAATGTCTCTCATAGGAGACCAGCAACGACTCAAGGACAAAGACCCTGTCTTATCAGTCTTTATGTCCTCAGCACCTATTACCTACTTAATGCTTATAAATATGTGCCAATAAATCTGGCATGTTTGAGTCTCTTCCTAAATTTTCACTTCACTCCTCAGATCAATTCACCCTACACATTATTTTGAATAGACCCCCCTGGTCCTACTGACACTCTATCAAACACATTTCTGAGAGTTTGTTAAAGTTGGGAGATAAACATGTATAGTACAGCAGCAAACAATGAGCTTAGATTTATAATCTAGGCATTAGGAAACAAATGAGAAAATTTAAGTGTTATACAGCCAGATTTGCATTTTAGCATTATCACTTTGATGACAATCTGAAAAACTAATTTGATATGGAAGAGAATGGTGTCCGGTGATCAATTCAGAGGCTATTTTAATAGCCGGGAGAGAGATACTGAGTACATGGATGACAGTGGGGCAGGAAAGAGATACTTAGGAGGTAAAATCAACAACTTTTCATTAAGAGATGTAAGACTGAGTCAGAGTCAAGGAAAATTCCTAAGTTTCAGGCTTTCCCACACTGCCAAATCAGAAAAAGAGGAAGAAATTTGGGGGTTGGCATATGGGTCAGTGAGGGTGCAGACAAGATAATCAATTCAATTCAAAATATGTTAAGCTTAAGGAATATACTGGACTTTGAGCAGGAAGTTTAGAGCAGGTTTAAATGTATAAATGTACAAATCTTGGGATGGCCAGACCTATGGATAAATATTCGATAATATGAAGCTTAAAAATACTATTTGAAATCATGAGAGTGTGAGAAATTTTCAAAGGAGACAATAGATTTTTCTCCAAGAAGTCTAGACCATATTTTTTTCTACACTATATAGCTAATAAAATTGAAAACTGACTTACACAGAAGCTCAGAGAAAACTTAGCATGTTTACCATTTACAAAATAATAATAAAATTAAGCTGATTCATTCCACTGGGGGATCCACAGAGTTTCATTTTCTTACTTAACTCTGTCACTCTGTTCCATGCACCCTAATATGGTGCATCGTTTTGCTTTGCATGTCATATAGTACATTTATATAGCACTCAAAATAATTCCTTCATCTTTGTCTTTAATCCAGTATAATTTTTCACGGTTGGCACTTCTTTATTTTATCCAAGTTCTGTCTTTTGGGATTGTGTGTAAAAGCCGAGAAGGGTCAAATGATGTGTGGGTTGAAAGTAGTTTCATGATTCATGGGAACTATCAACTATGCAAAATGATCACTCTGGCACAATGAGTTTCTTATGCAAGGCTTCTTAATGCAAAAAGGAAAATGGAGCATTCCATGGATTTTCCATCTCAAAAGTATGCTAAGAAGTACATGGAAAATAGTCACATAACAGTTTCCAAATAATGGCCATATAGCTCTGTTATCATGCAAACATTTTTTTCTACTGTTGCCTAGATGCAAGTGCTATATATTAACTAGTTCTCTTGTAATTCTGATAATCTACTGCCTGACTCCAAGCTTATTCAAATATGATTTTTTTAAAGTTTGTGGTCAATTTTGAATAATTAGAACAATAATATCTTGGGCATTTGTTCAAAGCTTTGCTATTTATTAAATTATTTCACGTAGATTATCTCATTAAACATACAAACTATAGGTCACCCGATAGCAAATTTTTTTAAAATTATATTTCCATTAGACGTTCATTGTTCACTCTTCTGACCACACAAACATGTAGTCATTTTAAAATTGTTTCTCATTCTAGCCAATATTTAGGAATAAGTTTTATAAATTAAATACATTAACTTTTACAAGTGCTCAAAACAGTGTCTAATAGAAAATAAGTACTTATTGGGTCTGTTAAATAAAATTTTTAAAAATAGCTATCTTCAAGAACATTTTATGCCTCTTCATTTCACTTGATCCCCACCTACTTTTACTTCTCTATACCACAGTCTCTTCTTATCTACTAGGCTTATTTTAGCCTCTCCTTCAGATGTTTCTTGCTATAAACCACTTAAAATACTGCCCCTAAATTTAATACAATTAAATTCCAATCATGTAAACTCCTGCAAAATTAGTATTATTTCCTAACTTTCAAAATCCTTATTATATATTTCAAACGTAGTCAGCCAAACCTACCTAATTACCTATTACCTCTCCCTGAGCATTCTGCTCTCTTGACATGGAGTATTCAAGACATGGAGAAAAATCATGCTAGTCTGTCTGTCTTTGTGAAAAGTCTGCCAGGTCTAACTCAAAGGCTACATTTTCCATTGAAGACTCACCTGATTATTACAGTCAGATAACAAGTTTCCTTCCTTTCCACTCTGATGGAACTCAGTGCTTAAGATTCAAAAGACATTCATCACCCAGAGTAGCAGGGTGGAAGCTGATTAAGGACAGACTTGGCAAGTTATATATTCACACTGTTTTCCTGAATGTTTTGAATTAGTTCAGAAGTAGCCTATGATAGATTAATACTTTTACTCTGACTTTGCTATAGAATTCAAACCATCCCTGGCTTCTCCCACCTTTCTGGGGCATCTTCAACTTCTGTTCACTCACCTAACTGGAGCTAGATTTTCTCCTAAGCCCAAGATCTGGCCAGTGAGTGTCCCTTTCCTTTTCTCTTCTTCTCTTCTTTTCTCTCTTCTTCACTTCTCTTCTCTCTTTCTCTCTCCTCCTTTGAAATATGAATTATAAAAGTTTTGCTGAAAGAATGAATAATGTAAAAAAATACAGGAAAAACCTATGTATTCATTTCCTAAGGCCTCGGAAGTAAGCATGTTATTGAAATTCATTAAATGAATCATTAAAAAACTAAAATTAGGCAAGAAAAGGAAAGGAAAAAACATTAAAGTATTGAAACTACCTAAAAATTTTCATTAACAATGCACTAAATGCATTTGTGTCTGATTTCCAACAAATGAGAGAAATTTGGGAAAATAGAATTAAGAATTGACTTCAAATGTTTTCTTCATACATCTTGGTGTCAGTATGTTACTGTTTAATAGGCAAGTGGAAGGATCAGGTAGGAGAGAGCCAAAATGAAAATACCTAAGAGAAATGAGTCTATTTTACACTAACATTTTGATGTTATGATTATTAAATTGGACAATGCAGGCAACATTCTGGTATTAAATTAGTATGATTAATTTCCATGAGTATATTTTCATATAGAGATTATTGTCATATATCATAACAAATACTGTTGAAATATGATTATAAATATAAAAGTGATATGCAGCTAATCAGTTTTAATGTCCTTTTAACACATATTTTCTCATTAAGTGCAAATACCTCTCGCAAGCATTCCAATTTGAAAACTATGTATTGCTATAACTTTAACACTATGTAATAATGTAACTGTGGTTGTTTTGTAACTTTTTCAGAGGTTAAAAAAAAAAAAAGCAAATGAATGAAAAATCCAGGAGTTTCTTTTGATGATGTTGATTCTGAAACTTTCATCAATTTAATTCCAGGCAACAGACAAGGAAAATATTTAGAAATCAATAAGTATTACAAATTTAAACAGAGGTAGCAAATACACAGCTACCAAACATTCCAATTCCATGCATTGTGTGCAGCACCAGAAGAATTTGCAGCTCTGTCTGCACAATTCCCAACATTATACAGTTTAGCTTACTGTTTTCCTGCTTAATTACCTACCTAAATATATATTATATATGCATGTGTCTATTTAGTCTTACGTTGACAATGTTTTCAATTCCTAAAGATGATTGTTAACATTCCTAAAATTTTCAGAAACATAAAAGATTTAATCACACCAGTTATCTCTAAATTTAGGAAAAGAACAAGGACATCTCTGACAGTAAAAATAAAACTAGAAATTAGCCAAAGTTAGTGAAAATAATACCAAACATATGGACTATTTTAACAGTTCAAGCTGTTAAGCTAAAACTATTGGACTGACAGTCAATGTTGTTTTTAAATTTGCTAAATAGAATACATTTAGTAAAAATTATGGAGCATTCATGATATGTTAGACACAAAGGTGACCTCCTATAAAGATCATAGACTTTCAGGATAAACAGTTACATTCATAAAATTAATATACAATTTGATTAAAAATTATATAAAGTTTTGAGGGTAGTTATATTGCAAATTCAAGAGAAGGGTGATGAACACTTCTGACAGAGTTAGAAAAGCCTTCAGAGAGGAAGTGATATTTGGGTTAAAACTAATAAGATGGGAGACAAACATTCCAGGACAAAGAATAATGCACGGCTTATTGCATGCAAGAGTATAATTATTAAACGGCATAGGGTATGCTCAGGTATTTGCAAACTTGGGAAACAGTAAGTAAGTTTACAGAGTAAAAAAGGAACCACATCATTAAAAGCCTTCATCACATATTTTTATTAATAAGCAATAGAAAAAATGAAATTTTATAAATAGAGATATAGAATTACTAGTATTTTCATTAATTCAACAATCCTTCTAAATGGCAAACACTTTCCTAGGTCTGAAGATACAAGAATGAATTAGACGTGGTCTTGTTCTTCAAAAGTGGGAAAGTCATTGGGAGAAACAGTCAGATTGTTTGAAATGATCTATTATTTATGTTGCTCTGATCTACAATTTTTTCAGATAATATTTAAGATAACTTGTGAAATTATATGACAACAGTGTATTTTAAAATATGGGAAAATATACAAAAGACTATTAAGGAAAAATACTGGCAACGAGGCCAGAATTTTATGGTATAAAGACATACACACACACCTAGTACTTGGCCATAATTGATGGCCCCAAGGTTTTTTGCAGCCAAAATAAAAAAATAAGACTTGGCAATTACACAGGTCACAATGTTAATAAGATTTTTTTTTAGACTCAAAACCAACATTCTTCTTTGGAATGAAGTTCAAACAGGAATTTCTCAGCACAGACCTCATAAAGAGCCCCTTGTATGATGTAATGTATATCTTAAGCAATATGAAATATGAAATAAGGAGTTTCAAAATAATAATATTTTGTATAAGAACACTCAACAAATAAGCATATAGATCCCAATAAAACGTGATGAAACAAAAATCACAGAAACTAACAGTTCCAACAACTGCTTCTCTGCTTACCTCAGATGAAAGTTTCTTTTGTGACACTATGATAATCAGTTGAAGAGCAGTCTAAGACTCAAGGCCACCTATTGAAAAATAAATAAAACATGTTATACTTTATCTGGGTGGATTTTCTTGAAATGGAGCAATGTCATCTGTAACACCCAATTTTATATTTCTTTTTTCAGTGAAATACCCTTATTGTTCTCACTGACTTCTAAAATATCAGTTTCATCTGTTTTACAAATGAGATTCTATGCAAGATCTAATTTGAAGAAAGTTTACTATCGTTGATTTAAATTTGTCAAAAGTATGGAAATCACTGCTGTATTCCTTGGAGTCCTCTCAGTAAAACATAGTGACAGTGTTGAGATTTCCTTTCCCTGACAGTCCCCACTTTATTTTTATTTTTTTAAAATTTTATTTATTTATTTTTGGCTGCATTGGGTCTTCGTTGCTGCACGCGGGCTTTCTCGAGTTGCGGCGAGCAGGGGCTACTTTTCGTTGTGGTGCACGTGTTCTCATTGTGGTGGCTTCTCTTGTTGCGGAGCACAGGCTCTAGGCATGCAGGCTTCAGTAGTTGTGGCATGCAGGCTCAGTAGTTGTGGCTCGTGAGCTCTAGAGCGCAGGCTCAGTAGTTGTGGTGCATGGGTTTAGTTGCTCCGTGGCATGTGGGATCTTCCTGGACTAGGGCTCGAACCTGTGTCCCCTGCATTGGCAGGCGGATTCTCAACCACTGCACCACCAGGGAAGTCCAGACCCCACTTTTGCCAGCCTTCCTACTCAGGAGCCAACCTTTATCTGTGTCCTTAACGAGTGTTTATTCAATAGAGCCAAATTTGAATTAGTATCAAATCAACACTGCTTTACATCTAATTAGGGAGTCTGAATACTGGGAAGATGTTTGCTCAAAATGTTGGTGATGGTAGCTTTGAAAAACACATTAAATGGTGAGTGTGGTGTCTGGGAAGAATGCTGTTTTGATTTTGAACATTGTGGAAGGGTGTCATTAGAACAAATATTAGAAACTTTCCCTGTATGACTTTAGAGACAGATGCTCAATAGCATTCTTTACTTACTTTTAACCATTGTAGCATCTTAGAATGTCAAAGTTCAAGACTGATTCATATATAACGGGTTAATTTAATAACATCAGAATTTTATTGGATGAAATCATATTTCTGGTCATTCTCTTGGGCTACATTCTGAGAAAAGTTTCTGCAGTTGGATTATATAAGCTTTCCTCAGTAGTAGACAGTAAAGATATTTTTAAACCTGGACTCAGAACATTGTAGTAAAGTCTAGAGAGCAAGTAGTATGATTTCTGATGTGTAATTTATCATCTTATTCTTCATCACTAAATTCCAGTTAGGAGAGATGACCAATTATCTGATTCCATTCATGTTCCCATTCAATAAAGAAACATCCATTTCAAAATTTTGCTTCAAAGGCAAACTGTATTCCTTGTATATTCCTGTAGAACTTCTCAGAGTTTAACCCCATGTTAGACATTAAATGACAATAGCAGATTCATTCAGAGGTAGAAAGAAAGAGTTAAAACAGAAGGCTTTGGTCTAGCATCAAAATTAAATAACCAAAAATTTAAATTAACCTCAGCAGAAGACAAAAACTCAACAATAAAAAGGGAAAACACAAAAACAAACTGAACAATTCTAAACAATTCATGGCACGATACCCAGAACTCACTGAATGAAAGAATATTAGAAAACTCTTAATGGAATAGCTACTGTTATTTGTAAGGATGATATATTCACGAAAAAAAATGTTCTTTAAAATTAAATTCCCATTTTGTTTAGGACACAGCACTTAATGGGTTAAAACAAGCTCACCTTTTCAACAAGGACAGCTAAATATTTTAGCAGCACCAAGCAATCCCTTCACCCTCCTGAGTAAAAAAACATTGCTTGAACTGCTTTTCTTCCCAATAAATTACTTTTAAAATGATCAAACTGTGTCATATTATTTGTAATGCTATTAAGAATAATATCTAAAGTACTTAAACTAATTATGCCTATTTTGTAAGATTAATTACCATTAATAATTTAACATATTTTATCATTTACGTCAGTATCCGTTCTGATCTTTAACTTTAGAGAGTGCACTGTATATGTACCACATAATTAGGGCTTATGTATCACATAATTAAGGCTAAATACTAGGAAATCAGACTAATGAGACCAAATCAAACTGAATTATTTAAGCTTTTTTTCTTTAATTTTAGAGGTAGAATATTTAGTAATTAAACACTGATTTCATTTTCTTGAACTTGCATATGTCTCCTTTGTTTTTGAGGTCGTTGCTATAGAAGCCCTCAAAAATGTTGCTCTGAGAAGTACTGTAACGAATAGAGGCAGGTGGTTTTAGTCTTTTTCTGTCTCGCCCTCCTTCCTCCTCCACTCTTTTGTTTCCTGGGGTCTTCATTGTTTTGTTGTTGTTGTTGTTTTTCCAGGGTCCCAAGGATCTGCTGTCAGATGGGAACTTGCTCAGCTTCCTGTCATTTTATAGTCCATGCTGTGTGGGGAATTAATAGCTATTCAACAAAAAAATATGATTCAGGATTTCAAATTTTATGAAGAAATACTTTAGACAGAAAGACTTTTGTGTTCTTCTCAACACTTTACTCATTTATTCATTCACTTGTTTAATCATTCTTTGAACAGATGTTTGTGAATGGCTACTGTGTGTTAGACTGTTGTTATATAGCACAACTGGTGAGACTTTGGATATGTGACTCTGATAAGTAACGAATAAGTAACGAATCACATTGGAGGATGTCATCCCACAAATTTTCACTGAGGGTCTCCTGTGTTCCCAGGAGCTGGGATAGGTGCTAAGGATAGTGTGTTGAGTGAGAGCAACACGATCTTTGCTCTCAGAGATGATGGTCTTGTTGGGAAGACATAAACACATCATTCAATAAGATGCCTTATGATGGAAGATGTGTAGGGTCATACACGGGATCTAATTTCAAGTAGGGGTCAAAGAAGGACTCCTGGAGGAGGTGTCATTTAAGGTAAGTCCTGAAGGATGGTGAGAAATCAGGTACACGAGTGTGTATGTGTGTGGGGATGGGAAATAGCTGATTAAAGTTAAATTACCGAAGAATATTCCAGATGGAGGTAACAACACATGTGAACGCTGGAGGGATGAGAGGACCATAACTTGATTCAGAAACAGTAACACATTCAGTATAACTGAAATGTAGCATTAAATGAGTCTGGAAAGGTCAATAAAACACAGAGCAGAAACTGAGGTCCTGTAGTTAGTTAAGTGCTTTAAGTGGACAAATTTTAAACCTAATTGCTGATTCTAAAATCTCCATTATATCTGCTGATCTTCTGCACCAAGAAAACATAAAGAAGTTACTTAATTTGAAAATAATCTTTATTTTATTAAAAAAATGATTTCTTAGAAAATGTCTCCTTTCAATAAATTTAAAAACATCCATTTTCAGAAAAGCTACTGATGTATCTGCACACTTGTTTAGCTATGATTACAAGACATTATGTGTTTCAAGGAGATGGAAGGGAAGACTGACCCTCTTACTTCACCTCCAACTTGACTCCTCCTTGATAACCTATTTTTTTCTGTGTTAAAGTATCAATTGGATCCACACAATTAAATAGAGCAACTGGGTCACTTCTCATGTAGACAAACTACCTGCAGACAAGTTGTTTTTATCAGTCAATCTGGAAACCTCAACAGGTAGACCTATTGAACGATGCTTGACATATGCCCCGTGGTTATCTGGCATTATTCTCTGCTGGGAGAAGAGTGATTGGCAGTGTAGCCCTTATCCCTGGTCCACTCAGGTAGTTCTTTGTCAGCAGTTCAGCCCCTCTGAGATCTGTCTGCCTCACTCTGCTGTTCTCATTATCACTCAGTGATAGCAAGGCTTTGAGGAAATTAGAAGTAATTTTTCTTTTCAGAAGAGTCAGTAACCCTTATTTGGGACAAGACACATACACTACTCCAACGGCAAGTTCTGAATCAGAACATGCTACTGGTTGATAGTGAAAATGTTGGCAAGGGTAAAGAATGACTTGAATACAAATTGGCATACTTTTTTTTTACCCTATCCATTTACCACTGAAGAAATTTTAAGTAATTTTTACCAACATATTTTTGACATGTACTGGCTATTTCTCATGGCCTCAAAACTTACCATTACCTGGAATTATTTTTCTTTTTTTTACCGGGGAAAGAAAATAAGACCATCATCACCACAATATTCATCTTGAGTAGCACAAAATAGCATACACAATTTGGACCAGGAGACAAAATATAATAATACCTTACAGATGAATTTCTTTTTTTTCCAAAGTAGATTTGGGAGAAATTATGAATAGAAAAGATCTTAAACCTGAGTCAAGGAAATAAAGTTCTTCATTCATCACAGAAACAAACAGTATAGAAATGACATAATTTCCCATAATCTCCCTTGATCGAGTCAACCTATTTCACTCATTTTATTATACAGGCTCTTCAAATGTTTTAAATCTAGCCCATCACCTGTCAATTCATGCTTCATTATCCTGGTTCTCAGTGTCATTCAAGGTTGACTTCCTTTCCGATAGTGATTCATGTCCAAACAGGAGTCACGCATGCCATTTTCATCCCCACTGTCATTTCAAAACATGGCTTCCTATAATTGTATATTTTAGAACTCATAGTGAGCTCAATTCTCTCTGCCAAAGAGAGGAAAGAACTAAAACTCTCTAGGAAAAGTGAACCTTCAGCCATTTTACATTTGCTGGGAGATTATGAATTAAGATACAGTGTTTGCGCCACCTTATAATCCCATAGAGGGCCACAAAAAGGGCCTTTAACGAATAGCAATCGGCGAACCTTGTCATGCAGTCCTTTTTAAGAGCATGGTTGTGGACAGAACAACAAAAATATCTATGAATTTCCCAGAGTAGAGCCACTGCTTTAGCCTGCTGCAGTTTCTCTGTGAACTTAAGTCTCTTTGACACAGAGGACTTCAAATTAAGCATTTCAGGTTCAGGATGGCATGGTCAATTCACTTTGCTACACGTGGGACAAAGGCTACTGTGAGAGTCCTGTAAGGAGGAGCTACTCCAAACCCATACATTTTTCTAATCACATCACTGGCTACTGATATGGTTTATGTCCCTTCTGCCACATTCGTAGTCAAGGAAAGTAGTAGTCATAATGAAACAAAATGAACAAACATTTAAGTACCTACTATGAGCTATTACCCTTTACTCTTGACTTTAGCTCTGTCTGATCAGTTTAATTATCTCAAATGTACTCAAAAGAAAAGTGAGGATGGGAGAGGTTGTTCTGGAAAAATTGTCACATCAATAATACATGGTAGAGTCTAAATAGAAACCAGGTCTTGGGGACTCCAAAGCTCATATTTTGTCCCTTTCGCATTGTATTAACCTCCACATTTACAGAGGCAGAAACTGTGGCACATATTGGGTAAATGATTTAATCAAAGTCACATAACCTTCTGTGAGTTAGAGCTAGCACCAACACCTAAACTTGTGATTCCCAGCTCAGCTCTCTTCTGCACCAAATTCAACTAAAATGATGATAACAGATATTACAATAACAATCATCAATATTATTATCACCATTACTAATTGAAACCATACTTCTAATTAACATCAGAACTTCTGTGGGAGTACATTATTCCCTGTGGCCGCATTGTCTCATGCTTCCTTGAGTAACAGCATATTCAGCATGGACCATGTACCGGTTCAGTGAGAGAGAGGTATCACTAGAGTCAGAGCTCTGGAAGTTTTTGCTTTCAGTATGTTAAGACTTAACGTTTTCAAATATAATTGTGTGTCTAAGGATGGACAAGTAGCCTATTTGATCTTTTCACTTCTCTGAGTTTTGCTAGGACTAGGTTCATTTCTAACCAGAAAGAAATAGAATACTTTCATTTGACTGACTGTCTTGATGAAACGTTGATGCCTTCTTTGTGCATTTTTTTCTCTTTTTTTTTTTAATGAGGAACTATATCATTTATGAGATTTTCAAAAGGTTAGATTTTATACTGCTTTGGACAATGAATTAGTTTAAGTTACATGATTTTACCAACCCACAATATGTGGAACATATAGAAACTATATGGAAATAGGGGCAGTCTGCATATGTTTGCTCACTTGGCACGGTAGGTATAGTGCATATTCACCTAACCTTCTTCACATGGTGCTGTGCAAACTTTTCACTGAATTGATTTAAAAAAAAAAAAAACAGGCACTATTCCAACACTGAAGCACCATAGGAATATGGAAATGCCAGTGCAAATTCCTATTTTTAACTATCCACTGATCCAAATTCAAACTGGAAAGAAAAAAACAGGATATTACCATGTAATGGCAATTCTCATGATGCTTGTTGCTTCATAACATCATTTGCAGATCAGGCACAAAGATTAATTTAGGACCCATTAATAGGAGAATTTTCAGAGGAACTTGAGCTCAAATTATACCAATCTGTTACTGTTCCAAAATAAACGCATCAGGTGGCATTTAAATGCAGGTGGTTAACCGTTTTATCAGTGCAGATATTTAAGCTATTAGAAATATAATTAGAAAAATTAAATTAAACACACTTAATGTAGATTCTAATTCTACATTAAGAATTAGAATGTAGAATTATGTCCTTAGCATTATGCTATTTCTATTGTAAATTATAAAATGTGCCTAAATTGCACAGGTTTGTTTCTAAGTGATAGCTGAACTCAGATAATTAAGTTGTTAACCATGAACTTCAGTGGTCAACATGGTTATATATCTTTGTCTTATGTCTACTCCTCCTTCTTGTTTCCACAAATCTCAGGGGAGGCAGATGAATGGCACTTGGCTCTACCCAGCTACACAGTCGACTGATTAGACATAGCCCCGTACCACAGGTACACTCAATTATATGCCTTTCAGAGAGTCAAGCATTTCCTGAAGCTAAAAGTGTTGAATCTGTTGATTTCACACATTTTACACTAGGAGAAAACTGTGATCAAACATATTTAAACCTTCAATTTTATTTCATAACATACATTCTCCTTCTACTTAACACAGGAGGTAAGGAATTTATTGAGATTAAAAAGGGTAAATCAATTTGCTTCCAAACAATTAAGTCATTAAGAACCGGACAATGACTTCAATTTTAGTAATTAAGTCATCTGTGTGTGGGAAAATGTGACGTTAGATTTAAGGCCCAACTAAGTGTCCATCATAATACAACCTTATACGTAAATTTTAAGGTGTTACATAGAACAAATTCAGTGAAAGGGTAATGCCCAAACAATCATATTGGCTGTCATGATCCTCATAATAGAAAAGCACTTAGGAAGCACTGTTCTTAATGCTGTTTGTATGGTAAGAAAAATGCTCAGTGCTGAAGACAAGCCTGAAAACGTTAACTGTAACTAGTAAATACACACTATATATAACATAGCCCTTTCAGTGGATTGAGCCCCAACATATGTTTATTGCTAACATTTTCTTTTATAATATGTATAATGAGCTGCATATCCTTTATATTCCTTTATCCACTCTGTTTCTAAGTGATCATGGACAAAGGGATATTCAGTTACCTAAATTCATGCCTAGTGTAAGGCAGGCATGCATAGTCACTTAAGTGCACAGTTATTTGACGGAACAAGACATAAATTACTCCCTTTTTAAAACTTAAAAATAATGATATATTCTACAGTTAGAAATCCAGTAGATCACCCATACACACTAATCTTAATACCCTTGGTTTTAGCCAATGCTTCAAGAAGCTCTTAAACATGCTAAAATCTCTAACTTGGCATAGTATTTGAAATGGCAAAATAATATCTTTTAACAAGATAAATGAAGAAGCCTGGCAAGAATTGAGAAATCTTAGAAATCAAGGGATCTTTTCCACGATCTATTTCCTGACCAACACAACTGGCAAGTCCTTTTATTCCTAAACTTTATCATAAGCTAACCACTAAACATTTTCTGCCTATTTTGGCTTTAATTAAGGTAGATATCATTTCTGAACAAGTTCAGGAAAGTACTTCTTTCAAGCAGGGAAACTGCTTAAATTAATTAAGCTAATTAGGTTGATGAATAATTAAGGTAATTCTTTCACTCTTCCCACAATTCAATCTCGTCACCTCTTAGTCATAAGTCTTAAATGGTGGTATTAGAACTCCTAAATACAATCACACATTATACTTCTGTTTAATATTCTACATCACAATTAAGACTAAATTTTTTTTCTCTTAGTTTATAGCTTAAATAAGAATGGGTCATCTCTCAAATATTGAGTATCTCTCTAATTAGGAAATGTAAATATCATAAATTAGAAATTAGTCTAGACAACAGAAGATTTTTAGATATTACAAATACTTTTAATAAGAACTCGTTTCAAATAGAATGATAGGTCCATAAGCATGTATCTGTCATACTACAGGCTCTGCAAAATAGTATTTCATGCGATCCTTGAGCTACCCAAGGAGGTGTTTATATTATCATACTTTCATAGTTGAGTAATTGAAGGCTCAAAGTTGTGAAAAGACTTGCTCAAAATCATACAGCCTGAACATAGCTGAACTTGGATTTACCTGTTTCAAAGGAATTATTAAATCCTTTTAGCATTTAGCTTATTTTTGGAATGTGAACATGATATTACTTCTCTAAATGTATAGAGTAGATTTCTATAATCTGCATATTTCCAATGAGTTAACCAATTGGTAAGAAATGAAAAATTGGTGAAAATACGACAGCAAAGAAAGATTAAACCGAATCAGTCAAGTGGTAATTTGTGTCTTTTGTATCCTAGACCCCTATCCTCCTGAACACATTGTCAGTAGTTACCCATGTTGCATTTTAATTTAGGTGTAAAGTCATAAAATTGGATTTTAGAGAATAGAGATATTTTGCTATTTACATCTATGATCACAGACATAATTCTGTCAGTCAGTCATCTAACTTCAACTAACCTTTGTCATCCCCCTCACCACTAAGGGGCAATACAGCAGCACACATGTCACTATAATTAGCGTGCAGCAGCAATTTTCATTAGACCGATGATCTCCAATAAGATTTTCCCAAGGGCTGCATTCAGTTATATGTAATAGTTAGGCGGGCCACACATGTATTAGCATATAATTTGCACATGATTTGCATATGCATTTAAAGATTGCATCATATTTCTCTATTTCAAGTAAAAATGTAATTACTACAACACCGAAGGTTATGATTTCTATTTTTCTGTACTACCCCACCACATCTGACCCAGATGGCTTATGACAGAATAGCTCAGCAGAAAACTAGGAAAAGCTGGTGTGGGAGGGGGTGGGTGGGCAAGGGAGCGGGCGGGGGATGAATAGTCAGTAGAGATGGTTAGGGTCAATAGAAATCTTTCTGGGGAGCACCAGTGATAACTACTGAGAGTACATTGCATTAGACAATTTGTCTCTTTTATAAGGATAAAGGAATAACTGCACACTGGGTGGACCTTCTAAGAAATGCCTTTCTAGTTACTGCTGATATCTTGTTGGGCATCTTTTTTTCAAACCTCATTACAGGCTAAATGGCAAATTATCTGTTATCACTTGGGAAATCTCAGTTACCTCTTAATTCTAATAGTGTCGTCACATAACAACTTTAACTGAGTTTTCTTCTAAACCTAATTACTCTCTGTTTTGAACACTAATTTTAAGCGAAGAGCTCTCTATTTCCCTTTAGTTTTTTATACATATGGACCAATCCTACACAACTGGAGAGCATACCCTCTTCCACTTAAAGAGCTTTCTGATGCATTCGTATTTGGTTAGGTAGAGGAAAAGTTAAGAAAGGGAACAAGGTTTGTACGGGGAAACAATTGGAAAAGACTGGAACTAGGTACACACATAAACATATGGACACGTATTTACTCACACATATTTTAATACATACTTGCTGTTGCATTTATGAAAAGAATAATTTCCTCCTCTCCATCTCTGTCTATCTGTAATGAATTTAAAATCTACACTCATTTATGTAGAAAAAGGATCTTACCGCTGATTAGGCTGGTGCTAGACAATAGAGAGATAGATAATGCTAGATAGATAGATAGAGGATAGATGATAGGTAGATAGTTGGATGGACAGGTGGATAAATGGATGACAGACAAATGATTATAAAACTATTGTGTTGAAAACATATACTTTAGTAAGAAATAGTTCTCTGTATGTTCAACCAGCATTTAATTTATGCTTTCCTGTTTCAGATGATCAGAATCATGTGGCTACAGAAAAGCAGAATTTTCTTTACCTACCTTTTGAACTTCTAGGGCCAGGCCAGTAATCAGTGGAAAGTCTTCAACCAATTCTCAGTAACTGACTTGCCCAAGGTCACACAGGTTTTGGGTGATGGAGCCAGGACTTGTACCCCATTCTACTTTTAAAGTTATTATTGTTGTTATTGTATAATGTCATCTTTATCTGTAATAAATAGACATCATCTCTGTTTTGTAAGCAGAACAGACTTAAGTAATTCTCAGTACCTTGGTCTTGTAGTTCATTGAACATGTATGTTATCCAAATACTTAGCTAACATCCTCAACCACGACTAAGTAGAGAGGAGATAAAAAATCTGTTTTTCCCTTGTCTTCTTGTATTCAACTTGTTCTTTTGCATCAAATTCTCCTATGATTTGATACCATCAGTAACACATGTCTTTGATATATACCACTGTATCCCTGGACAGTGACTATGCCAAGAATATAGTGAATTCTCAGTGAGTATTTTTTTATTAGATGAATAAACAAATGATAAATATTCAAGTACTATATAAGGTAATTTATTACCATAGGAAGCAGTCCATGATATATTAAGTTAAAATGTAGATTAGAAAACAGTTCTTTTAGAATGATCCCATTTTGATGGAAAAAATATATATGTCTTCATGGAAGAACAAGTATTAATGTATTTACGTTTATCTATAGTGTGAAATTTTTTTCTTAACTTTGTTTTATTTGGGGAAAAGAATGTATTTTTATAATAAAATAAGTGTTTATGGGCTTCCCTGGTGGTGCAGTGGTTGAGAGTCCGCCTGCCTATGCAGGGGACACGGGTTTGTGCCCCAGTCTGGGAAGATCCCACATGCCATGGAGCAGCTGGGTCCGTGAGCCATGGCTGCTGGGCCTGCGCGTCCGGAGCCTGTGCTCCGCAACGGGAGAGGCCACAACAGTGAGAGGCCCCTGTACCACCAAAAAAAATAATAATAATAAAATAAAATAAAATAAGTGTTTTATGTTTGTTTTGTTTATTTTAAAAGTCTTCCCTTATACTACATTTCCATAGTACTTTCTAGAAAACATTTGGAATGCCTACATTACAATTAGTTTTCCAGTGTTCCAATTTGAAATGTGGCCTTAACCTTCTTATTCAAGAGCTTCAGCTTATTTCATTTACTGTCCACTGTTATTTGTATAAAAACTGTCTCTTCCTTTAAACTGAAAGTATTTTAAAGACCAGAAACTGTATTTTATATATTTCTGAGCTATCGCACCCTTACAGCAATCCTAGAAATAAGCTTGCACACAGCCAATGCCAAAAAATATGTAATAAATATTTGGTAAGTCATTCATCAAGTCCGAAGAACTTACATAGTTTTCATTTTAGGTTAAGTAATATCTCCACTGATTTATTTTTTCATAAAGAATGAATACTTGGGCTCAATGGCAAAAAATTAGATTCATAATAACATTTTATATCAGCGCTAAACCCTGCATTGTTTATGCCACCCAAAGTTACCCTTTCCGGGATAATCCATGAAGTGGGGGTTTTTCTATTCCAATATACTAATTTTTTTTTAATTTCATAATACCGTGCAAGCTACACATCTGACAAGATCATATGTTTTCGTAGGCCAATGTGCAGTAACAGTTTAATCTTCCAGGTAACAACTGTGATAATGCCTGAACCCAGAGGAATATCTCTAATTCTAGATACTTCAGGCACCATAGCAGAGGTGGAAAAAATATTCTAAGCCAGTTGGATCTATAAGTACTTTGTGCTATATTTACCAAATAGATGCTTTGGGGTAGCAAAAGCTCAATTAATAGTCAATCTCAATTAATAGTCTTCATGATTCAGTGTTTGCTTCAGCTCTTGTGGCTTAGCAACTTTGCTGCTAAACAAATGTGTAATCACAGCAGTTAGTCTCAATTTTCCTTTAGCAGCAGAGCTAGTTTAATATTCTAAATTCTTGAAATTATAGAGTAGTACAAAAAGGAGTAGAAGGCTACGTAAACTGGAACTACAGAATAACTCTTTCAACAAGGTCAAAGCATATCACCATTATTCTATTTCAATCATTCATGTGGTATTTATTATTGTACTTAACTTACCAAGAATATATAATATAGTACAAATTTCAGTAAACAACAAGCATTAGTTGCTTGTGAGACTGTTTTGAGAAATAGCTTTTCAGTAAATTCACATGGAAAAAAATAAATTTTAAAATACAAACTTTGAAGTACCATTTCTACTTTTGGCAGACTCTGTTTCAATTACCTATAAGTCTAGGTAATTCATATAAATTTCTCTCCTTCATTAATATTGAGCACCTGAGAAAAATCATATAAGGCTTTCAGAAACCAGATTTTCACTAGATAAATAGCAAAATGAAATGATTATTATTCATGATACCAGCTGGCCTCTTTAGATACATACCTAAGACTGTGGGTGTGTAAATCCACCATGTTTAACGGAGTACATCAGCACTGAAGATTGAATTACCCACAACCCCGGGATAGAAATAATTATATTATAGCTCATTGCAGACCATGTAGTTCTCTATTAGTAGTTGTATTGGGCTACTGAGGCACAATCATTAGAGACATAAAATAGTCATTTTGTATATTAGTAGTAAAAGAAAAAACCGTAAACCTTTAAGGAGAATTCATAACATACGTACTTTTGACTCACAGTTAAAACATTGATTAAATTGCACACTACAAAAGAAGGCATTAAAAAATAAGAGCCATCACCCTGGAGGCCTACTACCAACAACCACCTTAACTTTTTACAAGTATCCAGTCACCAATAATGTAACATTCACAGGACTTAGAAACACATATTTTATTAAATGCACCTAGAAAATGGAGACGTTCTCCATCAAACTGCTAAATGTTCTGACTGAAGAACAACCTGACAGCCAAGGAGCAACCCTGAGCTGGTAGAGATGGAGGGTGTTGCTAGTAGTCTATGGCTCAATTTTTTCTTAAAAAAACTTCAGAGACTTCCAAATAACATTACCATGTTATGGACTTTGTATAATAAATATCCTTAATTATAATTATTCAAAGAAAAACTTATCTAATTGGACAACAATTTTAAAGCCTGCGTATTGTTTTGTGTTACTGTAACTGTCTCTAAACCTTGGATTTACATTGTATTATTTTGTTTCCCTGTAAACCTACAAATATAGGTAGATGCTTCACATGTATTAACTTGCTTACTCCTCACAACACAGTGTTGTGAGATCTGTAATTTGTCCCATTTAAAGTAGAGAAAACTAAAGCACAAAAAAGCATAGACATTTGCCTAATGTCACACAGCTTGGAAGTAGCAAATCTGGGATTCATAACCAGATATTCTGGCTCCAGGGCCCATATGTTTACTTTTATCAGTTCCAAAGTTCACTTTGAACATTGTTAAAGAAATCACTTCTTACTTTTACTTATGAAAGTTTAAATATTAAAACGTTTAATGTGTTCTTTTGTCCTCAAAAGAAAACTGAGACAATGTAAGAAGGCCGGTGAATCGTGGCTTTATCAATCACCCTCCAAAACCCTCACCCTTTCCTCATCCAACATTTTGAGTGGTGACTATGTTGAAGTGAGTTAATAAAATTGGTCACTTCTTTTTTAAGCTAAAAGAAATAAAAACGATGTGTGGTCCGCTGAATAACCTTTTTTTTTTTTTTTTTGAAGATGCTCTCCCAAAACACATTGAAAGTTAAATATGAACTCTATAAAAATTCGCAGTGGCAATGCCACTAAACAGAAAAAAGAGGCAAAATTAATTATACCACCTATCCTTTAGGCAAGCAAATTGGTTCTTAACATTGAAATATTAATCATGTGAGCTACCTCCACAAACTGTAAACACATCTTGAAATCACAGTAAGATTTAGGCAGTACTTGCACTGTAGGAATGGTATCTTTGAAAAATCGAAGTATGAACCAATACGAACATGAACGTGGCAACTGACTCATAGAAAACATGGTACAGGAGCTGAGCCCTGGCCACATGTCAATTTCCTACAGTGAGTTCCAGAGTTCTCTACTGTGAAAATATACAGAACAGACAATCACATATGTCATATAAGTCCAGAAATACAGAAAAGAGTTTCATGGCCCCTTTTGGTTCCTCTTAAATAAAGTCATTGATGTTACTTTCAGGTTGACCTATCCAATTCCTGCTCTTATCCTGACCAGATGCAGACTCAGTTAACTTTTTTTTTTTTTTTTTTTTTTTTTTTGCGGTACGCGGGCCTCTCACTGTTGCGGCCTCTCCCGCTGCGGAGCACAGGCTCCGGACGCGCAGGCTCAGCGGCCATGGCTCAGGGGCCCAGCCGCTCCGCGGCATGTGGGATCTTCCCGGACCGGGGCACGAACCCGCGTCCCCTGCATCGGCAGGCGGACTCTCAACCACTGCGCCACCAGGGAAGCCCTCAGTTAACTTTTAATAAGTACTGCTCTTTTAGTCTGAACGCAGTCCCCCACTACCACAAATTATGCAGTCGAGTCTCCCACATTTGGGGAAATTGTAGGGGTCAGCACATCTGGAGTGCAATGGATAAGCTTTGCCCTGGGAAAACCATCTTCATGATCATGGTATCTCCCCTGCCAGGTAAGTATAAATACCTACTATTTTTAATAATAGACATTAGATCAGGAGTTTTAGCAATATTATTTCACGATTATCCACAGTTTTACAAGAGAGGAAACGGAGGCTCAGAGAAATTGAAGAACCTGGCTCTGGAATGGCCAGACAAGGCAGCCAGTAAATGGCAAAGCTAGTACACAAACTCACATCTGCAGACTTTGTAATATAAAAGAATTTTAAAAGAGACATCATCTGAAATTAGCTCTGCTTTCAAAGGGCCACCATATTCTGGACTGACCCTAACTCTAGCAAAGAGGGCCTTATTTTTACAGTAGTGCTTGGGTCTGAGTTTTTCTGCCAAGAATCCCTTGCCCTGAGCCTCAGGCCACTTAGCTAGGGCCCTAATCCCTGTTTAGCTTCATCCAGCCTTCTTTTCAAGAGGGCACATTTCTGTTGTCTCTTCCTAGACACTACCCAGGTCCTGTTAAGTTCCTCCTGATTTCAGCAACTGCCTGTCCCTTGGACTAATCCTCTCTAACCTTATTCCCAGAAGGGGCAGTGGGAGCAACGTTTAGGAGTAGAATGAGAAGGGAGGAACAGATTTTAACTATTTCATAGTTAAATCAGACTAAATCTAAATAAGGAAATAACCATGCTTGTTATTTGGGTAGAGCTTGGTAGAGTACAAACTACATTCTTTGTAAGAGTTTAGCTTTAAAATTATCTCCATTTGATAGATAAGGAAACAGCCTCATGGAGAATTAAATGGCTTAATGTAAGATTGTTTGGCTTATAAAGGCAGAAATTCTGGACTATTCTTAGCCATTGCCATCCAATCTTAAATCTTAAATCATAAATCTACTTTTAAAAATATATTAGGTTAACTTTAGTTTATATATAAATATTCGTGGTGGTGCTTTCAATCAGACTAAATAAATAACATTGCAATATTTTAAAATGATACCTAAAAAAGCAGTCAGGTTATGTTCTCAGTGTCTAGCACTTGCGGAAGAACTCTTCAAATGCAAAAATACTCCTATTGGCTTTTTATTTTCAGAGAATATGTGAATCTCAAATAGGCTACATTTGCATTCTGGAGAAAGTTTTTAGAGTCAATTTCTAACGCGTTTAACAAAGCTGATCTTGTGCTCTCTTAGTCATCACTACAGAGGGCAGCAACAGACAGCAGAGCTCCTTAGCATCACAGAGGAAACGGTAAGACGGGAATAAAGACACAGACCTACTAGAGAATGGACCTGAGGATATGGGGAGGGGGAAGGGTAAGCTGTGACAAAGTGAGAGAGTTGCATGGACATATATACACTACCAAACGTAAAATAGCTAGTGGGAAGCAGCCGCATAGCACAGGGAGATCAGCTCAGTGCTTTGTGACCACCTAGAGGGGTGGGATAGGGAGGGTGGGAGGGAGACACAAGAGGGAGGGGATATGGGCATATATGTATACATATAGCTGATTCACTTTGTTATACAGCAGAAACTAACACACCGTTGTAAAGCAATTATACTCCAATAAAGATGTTAAAAAAAAAAAGTTTCTAGTAAACAAGAGGGTTAAAGACAAAGTCATGCTTAAATCACTCCAAATTTTCTTTTGCCTTTATGCTATTTAAAATTAATCACATCTATAAACTCTCATATAAGTTAGCAGGCAAATGGATATGGAAAGTACCAGGAAAGACTACATTTTTTCAAAAGTTGAATCTAAGACATTTTGTAATTCTGCCCAAACCAGCGTTAAAAAATAAACATAGACTATGTGTCATGTAATACTGCAACAAGTGAAATTTAGTCTGCTTTTCTACTGGTTATTTTTTTACTCATTTTTTTCTTTAAATCTCTGTCTTAGCAAGTGAAAGTATTTTGCATAAAATATTTACTATCTTTATAAAAGATATTTTTTAAAATGTATCCAAATGTGTTTTCAGTACGTAAGAAATTTAGAAGCCATGGTTTTACAATAGAAAGATTTACCTACAAAGTGCCTTCCGTACAGAAATGATTGGGAATAGCAGTCTGCAAGGATGAGGACTTAGTACTTACTTCTTAGCTTGGTTGCATAGACCTACAACTGACTGTACATGCAAAGGAGGGCAGCAAAGGTCTTATGATCAAAAGGGAAGAAATGACTGACAACACAGAGCTAGTTCAAAGGAACTAATGGAATAATTAGTCCCAAAAAGACCAAAAAGACTGAAGAATTCATGATGTCATAAAAAGCAGAGCTACTTAAATTGGATTAGAAAATAAAAATGACATGAACATTGTAAATATTCACAGATCACATCATTGACGTGTAATGTGCCGTTAAATGATGTCAAATTAAAGGGGAAATTACATGTGTTAGAACTAGGACGAATAAAGAGAAGACATTTAAAGATACATGGTCCTTCAAGTGAAAATTCCTAACATATATTACACAGATGATCATCACCAGACAGTGAAACTGGGTGAATGAAATGTAAAATAAAATATGAGGGAAAAGATACTGGCTAAAAACAACTCATTTTCCAATATTATAAATGATAGTGAACTTTAGATTTCAGAGGAGCTATTTTGGGAATTTGTTTTATACAAAGCAAACCCAAATATAGTTATAGTAAATAACTGATAATGCCATTAAGCTCTTAAAATTTTAGCATCAGCCCTAAGTATTGAATTAGTAGTATGTAAATTTGTCAGAAAAGGAAAGAGTCTCTAGGTCTATTTTAATTTTCATATGCTCAGTTTTCTCTATGTTGTTTGAATCATTTCAGTGATTCTGCACTTGTTTTGAAACTTATATAAGTGATAAAAAGAGAAACAACAAAAACACTGCACAAGGTAAGTGTAACATTTGCCTTCTTCCTGGGTCTTGCTAATATCTCTTGTTGACACTTACATTATTAACACATAACTAACCTGAATTTGACATACAATTCAAATACTTCCAAAATGTATACAGACACTTGAATAACTTCGTGGCAATATACAAATGTTTAGCAAAGCAACATTTCCATTCCAGACACATTTCATTTTTGACAAATACTTTAGAAAGTATTAAAAATCATTCACCTTTTAACTGACTTATTCTTTCCATTTGTCTATTCTTACTGTCAGTAAGTTCAGCTTTACTGGAATCTTCTGTCATATTAATGAGATACCAAGTAACCATTTTTTACTGAGGCTTATTGTTAGTAATAGTCAGCATATTGTACTGTACCCTTAGTACCTCAAATTAACACAAGAAGCAAAGCCCAGATTAACAGCAGATATTATACTCCTTCAAACTGGCCACATATATTAATACTCAAAATGTACTGTCAGTGATCAACAGGACTTTTCTCCATTTTCAAAAGTTCCATAGGTTTCCTTATGGTATGTCTGAAAAGGCCAATGAGTTAAGAAAAAAAAGGTAATCCAGGTTTCAATGAAATATTCACGGGAGTGCTTTATCAACAGACATAATCCCCAGTTTTAAAAGAGTTTATTTAAGCATTTCACCAAACACATGGAACTTGAACCGGCTACTTATATTCCCCACAAAGGAAGAACAAACTTTCCAAAAATATGGCAAGCAGTGGTTGTTTGTGAAATGGTGGAGAGTGTTTTTCTCCCTCTCTCATCTGTGGTTCTACTGATATCTGTAAAATAAATTTTCATTCCTCAGAAGGCAAAATAAAACTCTGGAGCAGAGGGGGAGAGTGCTTCTATTGTGACACGGCTAATTAATTCATAGATGGAAAAATAGGAAGCGTAAATCCTTAAATATTGCACATCAGTACATAAAATGCCCAGCTTTTTTTTCAGCCTTAGACCAAGGATATCAATTACTTCTACACCTATATGAAATAACAGAGAAAAAGGAAAATAGATTATTTCCTCCTTGTTGTAGGAAAAAGGGAGAAAATCTACTGTGAACCAGGTTTTGTGCTGGTCACTTTTTATATGTCACTATTTTAGTCCTCATAATAGTGAAGAAATAGGGTCAGAGAAATTAAGAATGTTCAAGATCAGTCATACAGTAAGCTAATTATAAAAATGAGACTTCGAGCCCATTTTACCTGATTTCAAAGTTGATAATCTTTCCCTAATAGACTTATAAAAATCTCATATTCTATAACCATTATGCATAAAAGTGAATTTTACAAAAAAAAGAATAACTGACCTGATTTGGGAATAAAATTTTGGCCCTGACCCCCAAAACTACTACTTTATGGAAATCTAGCAGTGTCTATGGTTAAGAGTACAGAAATTGGGAGCTACACTACTTAAAATTTCTCTCTTTACTGTCAACCAGCTCTTTGACCTTGAGTAAGTTACTCTGCCACAATTTCCATCTGTAAAATGGAAATAATAATAACAATAATTGTAATAATAATAACAATACTGCACAGGGTTGTTCTGAGAATTAAAGCAACTACTTATACAAAGAATTTAGAGCAATCCTTAGCACAAAGTAAGAGAATCGTAGGTCATTTTAAGCAATATCAATCTACAATTGAAAGAATTAATGACATTTCATTAACACTTCTCACAAATAGAAGAGAAACTAAAGTTGCAACTGCTGTGTGGAATTTAAGAATCTTAATTTGGGGTGGGACATATTCAAAAAGACCATTGATAAGAAAAGTGGGGAAGAAATACAGAAGCAAAGCCGAAAATGCCAGAGAATGTAAATCAAATGAATGATTGGATTTGAAATAACACATTATTTAGAATTAATCATAGACAATTAAATATGCATTAACTTCTCAGTACTCTAAAGAAGAGAAAAATTCAGACTAGGTTTGAATTTCTGAAACAGTAAATTACAACCCTAATTTTGCTTTCCTGGAACCAGCTTAAATTATCTCAATATACTAGTTTGATTTTATTTTGAAAGGGGGAAGCTTAAAAGATTGGATTCTCCATTCAATCCCGCTTCTAGGTTGGAAAGGGGAAAGAAAGGAGGGGAAATTCACTCTGGTAATGGTTAATTTTTTCAAAGTGTTCTGAACATTTTAGATAATCAGTGTAGACTATGCCAGTGTGGAAGCTTTTGAAGGATTAATAAATCTGTTCTGAAGATTCCTACTGCAAATGTGGCAGGTGGGAAGGGTATATATGGCCTAAGGTAAAACCCTTGACAAGACAGAGGGTTTCGGGATTCTGAATTGGCCTAGGCTATGACAAGTGATTGTAAATTTCCTTTTGCAGTCTATAATCTTGTCAGAAACTAATGCAATTCTCTCTGTTGCAATTTTCATTAATATTTAGACTAGCTTTAATGTAGAAAATGGACTGAATACTGGGTATACACTATTTTATTGACTCAACAAGTAGATAGCTTTGTAGTTCTACCAACATTTCTAAGCCAGCTGCAATGATTTCAAAGCTAATAGTATACAAATAATTTTTATATGCATACTCTTATTTGCATTCTCTGAAGGTTATTTTCTGATTTACATGAAATTTCAAAGAAAAACAGTCCTATAACATATGAGAATGTTCCCATATTTTAACATGTATATCAATAACTAATGAATCTAAATGGTGGTCAATAAAGAAATCAATCTATGAAGAATAAGATCATATTGTATAAGTGAATTAATCTTATCTAGACATAATGTGAGGAGTATAATTTAATGAATATTTTATTTTTAATGAATATAGGCACTCACAGTAGAGGAAATGTTCATAAACATGTGGACTTACTCTATAACATTGGGAAAAGCTAATAAAGCTAGGATATCAACCATAAAAAGTAATTTTCCAATCATTTTCTTATCATCTGGAAAAATGCAATGAGAATAAGAAATACGCACATTTGTTCTAAAGTATGCCAACCCCACTCCAGGAATAAATTTACTCATAGGGGATTAATACATAGTCCATTTCCTCCTAATATCAAGAATAAAAATTCCAAATAATAAAAATATTTGAATATTTTTCTCAAGGTCTTTTATAAATCTTATTACTGATTCCTTGCCTCCATATTATCCTCATGACACTCTATCTTTGGAAATGTTAGCATGGATTTATGTAAATTGATTGAATAGAGTTCTAGCCAAATAGAACAATTTTTATATAAACATACACAAAACAGAAAGTAAATCAAGCAATAGGTCTTTATTTGTAATAATTTACATTATTTGAGCTAACAGCTATTTCTAAATGTACGTTCAGTTCTCAGGCAAAATAATGTGTAATTTTTTCTCATTGAAGATGAAAGAAATTCAATGATATCAGAAATTATTTAACAAAAGAAAGTGTTTAGTCTAGAGTTTTGAAAGCAAAGAAGGATGCAATAGCATTTGACAAGGACTCCTAATGAGAGAGTAGGTTTTTTTTCTGACAGATTAACTCCAGAGCTACAGAGAGGAAAGTTTCAGTTCACCATAAGGAAAAATTTTACAAAGTTGGCACATAATGGCCTCAAACACATTAAATCTGACACAGTGTTTAAAATTTAATTATAAGAATCAAAATCCTGAAATGGAGAAAACAATTAGAAATTGAAACCCCACTCTAATAGGGTATTTTGGAAGAATAAATGTAGAATAACTCTACTAAACCATAGCCAGGCTCTCACTACTTCTCAGGATTCTTTTTACATTGTGTGTGTGTGTGTGTGTGTGTGTGTGTGTGTGTGTGTGTGTGTGTGTGTGAGACAGAGAGAGAGAGAGAGAGAGAGAGGAACTCTGAAACAATCTCCACCTTGCTCAAAAGAATAGCCACTTTTGCAAATTGCCTTGGCTACTATTTCATGAGAAGATGGAGTTTATCTGCTGTGAGCACCCCCTTCTACTTCAGAACCTCAACTTTTTCCTCTTGCCTTTAGTCTCTGTCTTTGTTCAAGAAAGTGATGCTTCTTTTATTTGAACTTGCTTGCGCTTCACTTTTCTAGAGCGTTTCAACCCAGGCATGATTTCTCTGCCCTAGAAAAAATTTTCCCTTTCATTTTCAAGACATCATCTTATCTTCGGTTTTACCTTTGCTGCCAAGTATTTAAAATTGTCCTCTATCATCTCTACCGCACATCTCATCATCCACCAACTTCTACTCTCTTGAAATGTGGATTGCTTCTCACACCTGGGCCAAAACCACTCTCATGAAGGTTAGCAAACCATCAAGCCATAAATTTCAAAGTAAAATAGAATCTTGCTTTATTATTTACCACTTTCTTCAAGCATGCTTTCTTCCTAGTTTTCTCATTTTATTAATAGCACCTCATCTTCCCCATCACTCAGAATTGTCTTGAACTCCTCATTCTTCCTTACTCCTTATTCCTTGCCCAGTTTCCATGACCAACCTATGACCAAAATCAGTAGATTCCACCTCCTTTCATTGTGGGATGAGGTTATTGCCCTAAGGAAAGCACAGAAAATCTAGGAGCGAAACTTCAAGAATTTTGAGGTAACCAAGGAATGAAATTGAAAACTGCCAAGAGACACTGAGACTTTACTGAAATGAGAAGGAACTTCAGACTATGAATGCAGTCCTTTGTGTTCCAGTGAAAGTGTTGCTGTACTAGACTTAAAGGATATACTGACACATTTTGCTCTGTACAATGAAGGCTTTTTAAGAAAAATGAGGAGTGCGCTCTAAAGTAATGAACTTATATGCTTGTTTATGTGACATCTTTCTTAGGGCAAACTCAGTTTTGAAATACGGCCCTTACCTTTGGTGTCGATTCCAGTCCCCAAAACTCTTTCTACAGGAGGGCACATGCTATGTTCCATAACTTTATATCACAAAGCGAAATATTGATATATGGAACTGAATTTGAACTTTCAGCTTTGCCTGGAGGGATTTGGGTTAGATGATGAGAAGACTTTGCTGATCAAGTAGGTTCTGTGATATTAGAAAGGCTGATTGATTAAGGCAATAGAGAATTTTTTTTAATTCCATTTTTGATTTTTATAAAAAGAATAGCCAATTAAACTTCTAGAATATAGTCAGAGTCAAGTTTTTAGATAAAGCAATGTACTAAAATGTCTTGCCAACCTCATCCTGGTTGTACACAACATAGATAAAACATTCTTCTAAACATTCTAAAATTTCTAAATATTTTGAGCATTAAAAAACTTGGTTTAGCCCATCATGAGTCAGATCACCCATTTTGCTGCTGTTAGTATTTCTACAATTTTAGCCTTCATTAGAATTTAGTCAAATTCAAAGTTAATTTGCCAATAAGTATTTAGAAATAGGAGATAAATCAACATTGTTGGTAAAGTATATATTTTTGTTTTATTTCTCTCATTTTTTCATTTACACTAGCTCCTGGAAATACATCTTCCCAGTATTGTTCTCTTGCAGATTTCCCAAGGAAGGGATGAAACATTTTTTTTTACGCAGCATTGAGTAATACAGAATAAAAAATAGCTGAAACATAATATTTCCCAATATGATTGTTCCAGAGTAACTGCTTTATGTAGTTAATGATTAAGATATTTCTCATAGGTTTTCTAAGTAATATGAAGACATTGCTTTAAATTAGAAATATTTACATCTGGTATAAACATGAAGTATATTTAGAGAGGATATGATTCTTTAAAATATTTTTTAAATTTTGGCACATTTTTATTGATTTTAGTTTCTAAGTAAAAGCTTATTTGCAAGAGAAAGAAAAAAGTCAAACCAAAAAAAAATAGTTTTTTTAAAGAATATAAAACTGAATAAAATTAATTTTATTTGCTGTGGTTTCTCCTTACTGACATGCAGAATTTGATACAGCCAGGAAATAGATCGAGCCAAAGAGTGGCAGACCTACTAGAGAAGGGACTTGAGGACACATGGAGAGGGAAGGGTAAGCTGGGACAAAGTGAGAGAGTGGCATATACATATATATGGGAAGCAGCCACATAGCACAGGGAGATCTGCTTGGTGCTTTGTGACCACCTAGAGGGGTGGGATAAGGAGGGTGGGAGGGAGGGAGATGCAAGAGGGAGGAGATATGGGGATATATGTATAGCTGATTCACTTTGTTATAAAGCAGAAACTAACACACCATTGTAAAGCAGTTATACTCCAATAAAGAAAGAAAGATGTTAAAAAAAAAAGCTCTTAAAAAAGAAGTTACTTCCTACTCAATAAAGTTTTGTTTACAAAATAAAGCAGAATGGAGGCAGAACAATAACCTGGGCCTTTAATTTACCCTAAAATTAATTTGCATAATTTGGGAATAGAAAGGTGTTGATTTTCTTAGCTACAAGGACTATCGTCTAAATTTCTCACTTAAGATCTCTACTTTGTAGTACTGTCTCATTAATTGGAAACAAAGTAAAGAATGCAATGGAAATTGTTAAGCACAAACGTTGCCAGGGGCATAATATCATTCAGAAGTTAAGATTGCACTCAGCCTATTTCTAGCAGTTGACTTTGCCTCAATCTGAAGTGAAATTTCTCCATTTCTCTTTCTTCCCATTCTAACTGAGCTCTTGCAAAACTGTCAAGGGTATCTTCCTGGAAGAGAGAGAAAAAATAAAGGAGGGAAAAAAGGTGAAAAGAAAAAGGAGAAAAGAAATCAGGACAGATGTCACTTGGCTGGTCAGACATACAAGATGCTTCAAGCTCAGCTTCCATTCTTATTTCACCAGCTATCACAGTGCTGCAGTTTCCCATGATTCAGCCACACTGGCAAGTCTTCTCTTTTCAGAAGATACATACTCCTTCACACCCTAATATTTTCTCTTTTCTTATGCTTCTTATGCTTTTCATTCATCCCAGAATGCTTCCTCCTCCCCCTCTTTATCTCATTTAATTAAGATCTTGGTCAAATGTGACTTCTTTCTCAAGGCTTTTCCTAACAGCTCACATAGAATTTGTTGTCCCTTCCAATGTGTCCTTATTGCAACTAGATTATAAGCTCCCTCCGAGCAGAGATCATATCATAGTTGATGATAATAAATGCTTCCTGGGTTTAACTGAATTGAACTTCAGCCTCATCTAAAATAAAACTTTCTCCATGAAGCATTTTCTGATCCTCTATTAAATATGACTTCTTTCCTTAAGAGCTGAGGTTTTCATTCGTTTATGCCGCTGACTTTATTCTTATAATTAATATGTAAAAATGTTACTTCTGATATACATCATAAAATACTTGGTGGCAAGACTGTGTTTTCTAACATGTACTCTAGAGTGAATTGCACATGATAGGTTCTCAAATACTTATTAAATAGATTTTATATTTTTCAGAAATCTTCATAAATGTATGTATCAATATTAAAGTAAAACCCACCCTCAAATCCATATGGTCAAATTAAGCATCAGATTTGCAACACATGATATTTATGGGATCTGAAACATCAAAAAATATAACAACAAAAAATATATATATAACAAAAGTTTGAGAGTGAGTGTATTTAGATGTCACTATGAAAATTATTTTATTTTCTATTTTTTCTGTTATGCTTGACTGTGAATTTTTGAATTATGTATCACTTCACTTCATAATTAAAAATATAGACATTTTGAAAATCAGATATATGATCTTTACAACAGGATTGCTATCAGGTCATTTGCGTGTCATAAAACCTCTCCCCTAAACTTAGCATATTAATGATATGAGTAGATCCCCCCAAAATGACTAATTTATGATCAAGAAAGACAAATTTTACCTACCTATGAACAATTTAAATGGTCTTTCCCTCTCAATGTAATGCTATTCTCATTATTAAAGAATTAAATCTTTCCTGAATAATTTTGAGGGAAAAAATAGTGAAGCAATTCTGTTTTACTCAACAGAGAAATAGTACAATGTGTTATTGTAATCTAACTTGTATCTTACTTGTAAGGTCCTGGAAATTATTATTTTAAATTATGATGTTAGATTAGATTTTCTGCAGCTTAGTATATTGTAAATGTAACATAATTGCTAAATGCAAATGAGATGCTGTACAGCTTTTCCATAGAGTTGTTCATGAAAGCCAAGCATTTTACATATTACAGTCAAGTGCATGTTATTATCAAGAAACACATTATAATGAAGCTCAATTTAGTATAAAGACAAGATACTGTAGCTATATAATGGGTGACAGTACAGTAGTGTATGTATGTACACAGCAAATCTGCCACCTTCAACTATCAAGAGCATTAAATATGCCAGGAGTGACAGCACCGCACTTTAAAAATTTCCACCTGCTCCTATTACTTCATGTCAAAGTTACACTTGAAAGTTATTTTATCTCCCAAACACTGACCAATGTTTTATTGCCAAATAAAGCCTGGGATTCATCCAGTAACATTCCAAGGAGTGTGAAGGAGGTAAATTCCTCTTCTTAACATTAAGGGTAAGTCTATGAAATATGACCTAATAATTGTTCCAAAAAATAACTGTGATCTGATTAAATTGAGCAACAAAACTGTTAGAAAGCAAAGCTCTATGGAGGAAGTACATAAGTGCACAAACCATGGTATCACAAACAATGGCACTATTTAACATCATAGTACTCTGTGAACTCTCAAAACCACTCTTACAGTTGGTGAGGATAAACCACAAAGCTGCCATCCAATCATACTGAAGTATATGGCCCTGCCTAACACATCCCATCTTCATACAGATCGTGGGGAGACAGTCTTTGGGAGAAGAGGGAGGTCAAAGCACAGCAATTAGTACTACTAGTAAAATGGCCTACAAATTATAAAAGAAAATTTCTCAAAGATATATTTCTTACTGTTTCTAATCACAGTGTTCATTAAATAAAGCACAATTTTCAAAAGAAAAAAGAAAAGATCAGGGACACCAATGGGCTTGTTGCATGCAGAAGAAACCAGCTCAAAAGCAATTCATTATTAATGCCTGAATATTCTTGCTAAACAGTTCTGATTATTTCACAAGAAAGAGGTCAAGGTAGTGGAGAAAGGGATTTAATCAAATAAACTCTCAATCTCTCTCCAAATAGCATTTTCATCCAGCTGCATGTAAATTCATCAGATGACTAGCCTCCAAAAGCACAGGCAAGGTTAATCTGCTATGACTGTTAAAACTTCTATGATATGCCTATTGAATAAAGATTCAAAATGGGATGAACCGTGCAAGTTACCCCAAATTAGATTTTTTTTTTTGCTCATAACATACATGAAATTTCCACTGTTAAAAACAAATAAACTAAATATCTTCCATCTAAATTAGAGATTTAAATCTTCCATCTACATTATTAATTTCTTAAAAAAGGTTCTTTATGATGTTGTGTAGGTTTCATTTACTGGAATTTTTAGGACTTCCCACCCTCAGGGTCCAGGAACCCAAAGTATTTCTACTCTGGATGAAATTAGCTTAAAAACCTTAAGACCTACGAAATCATATAAAAGAAGAAGTTTATAATAAGTTTTACAATATTTTTTAAATCATGTTGATTTACTTTTACTTATATGCAATATTATAAAATTCATCATATTTTTATCCAAAACATTTTATCCAAAATGTTTGCAATATCACTGGCAAACATTACCAAGTGTGTTGATGATTTATTACTTAAAAGATAAATGTAATTTCAATTTCCAATTATCAAAATGTAAAAATATATGAAGATAATATCAGTAAAAGGGTATATTAGTATGCATTTTCACAGACAAGGAAAATGCATATGAAGATAAAATAACTGCACAGACACAATTTTACTGATATATTTTTATCTACTTCATTCTCCATGAAACTTTACCACTGTGTATAAATATATTATAAAAATTAAAATCATGTTTTAAGATATTGCAAGGTATTCAATACATTTTACTTTGAGAATGAAGAACTCTGAATTTATTTTCTAAAAATCTATAGAATTATGCTATATATAGATGTTTCTAGAATTTTTAAAATGTTAAACATAAATAATATTTGACCAAAATATGTAATTTACCTTCAGTAATAGATAATTGAAATGGAATTTTTTAAATAAAGCCAGTATCACAATTGTGAACCTATATAAAGATTTTTAAGGCATCCATGATCTCTTCACTAATTGAATGCTCATTTTGTAGATTTTTTAATTTATAGTTCTAAAATCCATATGCAAACATATCATACCATGGTAATGTTTAATTCAGCCTATTGCTATTTCAATAACCCTTAACATTGCCTTTCTTTCCTGCTACGTTTATACAATTTCTTTTATGTTGCATATTTCATTTCTATATTTAAGAAATCATGCAGCAGTTAATAAATCTTCTACCAAAAAAATCAAAGTGTTTTTCTGCTGGCATTTTTGGCATTCTTAGCTCTCAGCACCTTTCTTGAGTCTTAGACACCATTTTACATGAGGATAATTTCTAAAAAGCAAAATAGAACTGTCTAATTAAGGGCTGTGCGATTGGCTAGTCCGTGGTCTCTGTGACAGTTGTGACAAATACACATATTGGCACAGACCTAACCTCACTTCACAGTTGGCAACACAAAGATGGTATTTTCAGAAATGTGGAGAACACTCTGATACAAAGCTTCACCTTGTCTAGTGCTATTCCATTTAATTTTTTATTAACTGCCTGAACATATGCCATTCTAGAAGAGGGTAATAGTTACAAAATGTCAGCAGAAACATTTAAACTGCTAAAATGTAAATGATTTTATAAATTTGTAATGAAAGGTAATTGGCATGTGGGAAAAGTAACAGAAAAACAGATATGTGTAAATGCAAAACTGGTACAAAATACATCTTATGAGTTGAAGGTAGGAAAACCTAAGTATATTTTAATGAGTACTGTAAGTAGTATTTAAATAAAATTAGATTCATAAGCAGAAAATGTGAATTCTATAATATTTTATTTTCTAACATTAGGAAAGTTCATAATAATGACAAGAACTCATAGAACTTTAATGTGCTAAATTCAATAAACAGTAAGACTTTAAGATGCTTCACCTCATTTAAAAAAAACAAATAAATCAAAGTAGGATAATATAAATAAAAAGTATCCTTGGTATCAGCGCTATAACTCTAAAAGCACAATATTCAAACATGATTAGCTTGTTTCTTTACTTTCCACTACAATGAAAAACTATTTAGTGATTAAGCCCTTCAGCAACATAATGCTGGGTCAGTACTTTCAGATATGTCAAGAAGACGACTCCAGCAAGGAACTGAGTATTTCCTCAGCCACCACACAGAGAAACCACCTTCCAGTTAGGTTTGCGGGCAACCATCTTTAAATGCTTGAGCTGTTCAGCGTGGCCATGACAAGATTTGCAATTCTCTACGTTTATTTACACACCATCACCCCAACTAGACATCACATAGAAGTGGCATGGTCACAGCTGACCCCAGGGTAGTCCCTGTCTCTGCCGATCCAATTTCATCGTGCTCTGCAATTGAACTGCAGTCATACAGTAGAGGATGTATGCACAGGACTCCGTGCCACAATAAAATTAGCAGAAGCTTGTCAGGGGGCATTTTCCTGTTTTACCGTGACAGACCCTGGACAAATAAGTCTGCTTTCCAGAAATCCATAGAGGTCTGGCTCTCTTGAAATGTATATGAGCCCAGCATATTTGTGTCACAGCGTTCTATATGGTAAGCATGTTACGTGATAGTTTCAGAACAATGTTAAGCCTTTGCTGTGTTTTTTCGTTTTGTCTTCACAGTTTTCAGGGCACTTAAATTGCCTATGAAGAGACAACTATTTTTGATTTGTAGAAAAACAGCTTCTGTTTATTAGTAGTAACTAAGAAAAAATTTATTCCTTCAGAGAAAGGATACAGCACAGATCTATTCTATTTTGAAAGAAAAAGTTCAAAGGAAAATTTTTTTTTTGCAGTTTGATAAATCAAGCTTCAAAAGTCTCTTTCTTGACCCCTCATTTTACCTGTAAGAATCTGTTATACCATAAGGAAAATCTAAGAATACACACATTTAAAATATGCTTGTAAATAAATTTAAACGATTTTTTTTTTTTTTGGTTTCAGATGAAATGTTAAAAGAATAATGTGGTAAATAGATACATTTTACCATTATGGGGCAAAACATTTTAAAACATAATATGTTTTTTAATCCAGCCTAAAGTAATTTTGTTAGATATTCTGTGCAGTTCTTATATCAAACATTCCCAGAAGCCCTGGGATCATTTTATATTCAATGGAAGACAGAAAGAAATCCAAAACCTAGTTAAATAAATTGTTCATTTATTCCTTCCCTTTTATGCACCAAGATCTACATGTGATCATTAATTATAAAGAGACTATTATAGCACCATATTTTCATTCAATACGATGTCCTGGTATATATCAAAGAAGTCCCATAATTAAAACAGAAGGGCCACAATGACAATTAAAATTACAATCTATATGGGGAAAGAAAGTACAGTTCTGCAATTTTTCACCCTGTCACTGTCAGCTGCATGGAATATTCTGGTCACGTCTCTTGTAAAGCAGCCTAAATTCTTCTTCACCAATGCAACCTCAAAAGCATTATCAGCACCTAAGCAAAAGCCTATGCAAGTATAATTTAATACGAAGCCACAGTTTGCAAGTAATAGCGTATAAAGTGATATTTAAGTGGTGTTTTAAGCACACTTCTGATGGCTACAGCCGCTTTTCCCTGGTAAATGCGTTTTCCTTTGAGTAGTGATTATGAGTCCTAGGTGAAGAGGTCCTGTGTGCAGGTCTGTCTGTAAGCCTTACTTCCAGCTGCCAATCTTTACTTCACAGTGAAGAAAAAGCCACATAGCACCTTGTTCTTACTCTTGTATGCTGTCATCCCCTGAGCCTGATAACACAAAATCATTTCCACATAACACTTTCCTGCTTCTGCCTCTTAAACCTTGAGACCTACACATTGTGCATGCACTTGCACCCTTGGCAATCGGCTCCCTGGAAACCCCTTCCTTTGAACCATCAGAGTCTTCTAGCGGACTATTTTTAACACTCATCTTGGTAAATATCTGCATTAACGGAGTACAAAGCTTTTTGGTAGCAATATGTATTTGCTACAATTTATTGTCTATAAAAGTCACGAACAGTGAATTATTACTCTTAAAATTGTGTTTTTCTTTATAATAACTTTAAACTGAGCACTCATATATGAAGCATGCAATGGAGACTGAGAAGGTTTTGTATAATAAAACTGTGACATGGTCATTTTTTCCAGTTTTGCATTACAGAGACACACTCATGCATGGTGCTTTTTAAATTCTTATTATGTGGGAGGTCAGGGGGTCGAATGTCAGAAAGCACTGTTAATTTCACGGGGTTAGGGGAAAGTAAATTCAGAGGGAATACAGATCACTTAGCACAGAAAACCAGCTCCTCTGAAGTTTGGTTTCACATTTGTTAACCATATCCTTCAGCTGACGAACCATTGAGACCACGGTGACATTCTGGTCCCAGATATAATGGCTTGACATGCTGCAGTGAGACTGTGATTCCGTCGCCCTGCTCCCTGTGCCAGCCTCAGCCTTCCTCTGAATCAATGAAGCACTAAAACTCCACACAACTGGAACTGAACAAAGCATGTTGCCATTTTGGCTGTGATGTTTAAATTATAGAGAAAGCAGTCAGGATGTCTTAAAGTTCAATCTGACAAGAAATGTAAAATATATTTCTGTCTTCATTCTCTGGGAAGGTAGCATCTTACACTGCGCCGTATCACTACCCAGAGTCCTTTTAAAGTGGTTCATAATAGAACATCAAAGACCAAATTCTTGCATTTCAGGGATTTTTAAGTAATCAGAAAGACATCTTACTAGCACTGGCCAAAGTTTCGTGGGGAAGAGAATGACCTAGATAATGTGGTTTTATTCAGTTGGTGGTGGAGGGATATAGTTCCTTTATTTTACTATTTGTTCTGAGAGACAAAGTTAACATGCTGGCAGGGACGTACAAGGCACAGGTTATACAACTCACCACCAACGACGAGGTAAAACAATGGCCCGTTTTACCGTTGGGATAGATGAGTAATAACCCAAATATGTTTTAATGTGAACTTTGGTAAAAACCTGAAACTTTATTTAAATATAGTTCACTGGGCCAGTACAGACAGATGCTGATAGGTTTGGTTGGGTAGTTTATTAGATTTTTTTTTTTTTAGATAAGATTTTTCAGACTCAAAACTCAAACTGGGCTCAGCTGCCCCCTTATAATTAAATTTTAATGACTTAGGCTGAGTGTTTGTGTTTTGGCAGCATGCTTAATAGTGTTAGCATTTAAATGGTTACAACTAGACTTTGAAGGGAGGCAAACCCATAGCAAGTCATAGGTGAAGCTTCTCCAAAGAAGCTCTGGTTTACTGGGATGCTGTGGGATTTAGTGGGACAGCCAGCCACAGGTCATTCGGTTATAGTAAGTCATTAAAAATGAATTAGAATAAAATGCTACATACTCTAAATTCCACAGTAGCCTGAGGGCCAATGCTTTTCAGTCTTAACACTTTTTCATTATAAGGAACAGTTTTATATGTTTTCGTATGCCAAAGGGTCTACTGGTAAATAAAAGCAGTATGTGGCTCTGCTCATAAAATCACCCTTTCTCCCAAAATGCCAGGAACAATCCAGGGTATCCATTTTAATCAGTTCTTTTTTTAAGAATTATTATTAACTTTGCAGTGGTATATTTCACAGGTTTCCTTTTTATAATTAAAATCTTGTTTTCCTCTCAAATCCTCTTTCCAGCAAGCAGCCTGTTGCCTGACGTTTTAATCCTTCATTACTAGTTAAAACAAAATCACCAATTAGGCACATGAACACGTCTGTATTAATCTCATTAAGGTGATGGCACCAAATAAATTGGAACTATTTTTGTGCTTTTACTGTGTTCCTATGGCTTTATCAGGCCCTGTGGTCATATACAAAGACCTCGAAGCTTAGTCATTTAGAGTCATTCGGTTGTGGACTGAATGTGGCATTACCATCTATGGCTGAAAATTGCTTTCAGCTTTTAAACTGCACTGACTAGTCTGTAGTTAATCTTAGATCATTCACTCGCAAAATTAAATGAGCCAGAACGGTGGTCTTTTTTTTTTTTTTTATAAAATAATACATCACAAAACACTTATTTGCCCTGCCCAAAAGAGAGATCAAATTCATTTAAAATCCCATAAACCAGAGTTGTGAATTTTTAATTTTATTTAGTAGCAGAGAAATAGAGGGTAAGCTATCTTTCTATAGCCCATCATTGCTATAAATTTACATATGGAACATGGTTTGATGCTTAACCAACCTTTAATCTACCTTTGATGTATACTTCTACTTCAATGTGGTCATGTGACATCCTTATTAATGCAAATGTAAAAAAGACTGTTTTGGATCTCTGATATAATTAGCCATAAACCATGTTAAAAAAAGAGAGAGTGTGCCTACTTGAGTCACTGGAGTTGCATATAAAGTTCACAGTTATCATCACAGAAGAATAACCTTAAGAAACTAAGTTTAAAATTTTTACTTCATTCATTCTTATATTTTCTGCCCAAGTAACTATTGAAGACCATTTTTCTATACGAGTGATAGTCAACTAAGATTTGATTGCTAAATAATTCATTTTATAGGAGTAAAACACTTTAATATTCGTAGGATTTTTATCCTGCTTCTTGTAAAAGTAAAATCACATTGAGAGAAAAGTGCTAACTGAGGCAAAAGGGGAAATGTAATACTTCTTATCCTGATTAGCATATATTTCAATCATTTCAAATACATTGTCTTTTAAATGAATGTGCATTTTCTTGTGGTTGGTTCCCTCCTTTCTTACTGCCCTACCCCACATTGTGTGTCAAATGTCTATGTTTTGATTTTGGCGGCCACTAATGTTAGGGTCCAAAAAACTTGAGACACTGCAAATGAGGTAAAGGTCACCTCATAATGCCAGATGGAGGGAAAAAGTTTGGATATTTGAGGGGCTGACCCAGTGAGTACCCTGGTGGATGACAGAATGCTAAGGTTAGATATTGGAAAATAAGGTTCATGCTACTCTGTCACTGGGGCCGGTGCCGGCTGCTTGCTTGACAGAGAAGGTGGTATGTGGTCTGGACCTCAAGAAAAAGGAAGTCAGCCACCCAGATCAAAAATTACCCTGTTGACCATCCAAAAAAATGATTCTGACATCAGCTTAGTGAGACAAGAAGAAAATGATTTTTTAAAAAAAGTTAAGATTGTACTTTATTCTAGGATAGTCTAGGGAAATTCACAGATCGATCACAATATGATGAACGGAAGTTCCTGAACTAAGAATACAATTGCCAAAACCACATTGGCGACATCTCTTCATTTTTACTACGTGTTGCAAGTGCACATGACTCAAGTTGTGCAATTCTGGAAGCTAATCACTCATTGTTTTTAAAAATATAGTGTTATAAGAGTAAGTACAATAAAATAAAATGCATTTCTATTGACTGTTCTCTTTAAACAAAAGCAAATTGACTGAAATTGACAGAAGCCATTCATTGGTTATGCAATTATTTTCCCAGCTATGAACATGTCTTTCTGTTTAACTTGTAATAACTTAGAAAAAAGGTTTCAGTGACCAAAACAGGATACTCATTTTTATTGAGACTGCCCTTCCTGTCTTAAAAACTTTCTTGAGACTCCTTGACCTGATTCTAATATAACTGCGTTCCTTAAATCTTATTATATTGTTCCTTTAAAACAGATATTGGGTTTATATTTTTCAATAGATTTTAATGATTTAAAAGGATCCCAATCCATTCAAGATTTGTCCCTTTTCTGAGACTATAGATGAAGCAAAAGATACATACATACATATATATATATATATATATATATAAAATCAAATATCAGGTGACCATTCTAAATACTGCACAGTATAATTTTTTCCATCTCAAGAAAAATATCTGCATATTGTTGTTTATTCTGTAAAATATTCCTTTTTTTAATAGCCTGAACCAAATAATTTCTCATTTTTACAGGCTTCACTTCACTTTTCTCACAGTGAATAAATCGCAACTTATTTCCATGAAATTCACAGATGACACAGATCTTTATTTTGCATAAAGGCATAAAGAAGTGTCTAATATCTTCAATATTCATCTGCTAAGTGGACATTTGCATTGGGTTAGAACGGAAAAAGAGCCCCAACCCTCCCGCAGTGACAGCTGTACAAAGGGATGACATCTGACAGCTGTGACAGTGCTGAAGGGAAACTCAGATGACTTGCAGCATCCATGATCCAATTACAGCACACATCCCTCTGACAGACCCAGCAGCTTGACTCCAGCGTTTGGAAGGACAGTATTGATCTCTTGTCAGAAACCAGTTGCCTGCCTGCAATTGTGCGCTGCTGAACTTTGAAAAGCTATAGCACCCTCTTAAATGATAGGGGCAGTCAGGTTATAGTATTCAGGTACAAAGAGAGGTGCAAAGGGTATCTGCTAAATGCTCTAAACTTGAACAAATCATAACAATATGACAGTCCAATCATACTGAAGGAGCCCAGCTGATCTAGCTGGCTACTGTCTGTGCTAATGGAAAGACAGCTCTTTGTGTTTAGTGGGATGATCTTACTTGATGAAAAGGCCACTGCAATTAGTGCATGCTGGTTGGCTGTGCTGGGTGACAGCAGCATGGATGGTATAATGGCAGCTGCCAATAACCCTAACTTCAAGAAAACAGACAATTAGGACTTTGATCCTAACGCTGTTAGTCCTTTACTCCAGACCTCTGCTCCGCTTTTACTGTAAACCTCACAAGGGCAATGTGGTACAACCTCACCAAACAGAACAACTTGGTCAAGGGGTCAGTTGCCTTTCTCCTCTTGACTTGTGTACCTGCCTTCCTTTAGGAAAGAGAAGGGGGGGGGGGAGACTTACGCAAAATGTAACAAACATAAATATCTCCTTTCAACTATAGTTTCAAAGAAGCTAATATATGAGCATAAATGCTTTAAGATGCAAAAATTTTAAATACATTTTAAAAATAGGGTGGTAAAAACAGGATGCTAAACTTTAAAAAAAGAGTTTTCTAATGGCAAGTGAGCTCATGTTTTAAGACACATGTAGGACTGACTATTAAGAAATTAGTATAAAATAAATAGGATACAAGGATGTAATGTATAGCACAGGGAATATCACCAATATTTTATAATAACTTTATATGGAGTATAATCTATAAAAATATTAAATCACTATGTTGTACACCTGAAACTAATATTTAACTATTGTAAGTCAACTATACTTCAATAAAAAAAGAAATTACTAAAATAATTAAAAGTTATCTCCAGTTTTTATTATTTTAGGATTGGATGAAGATAGATGAAATATTCTGAAGACTCAGCATACACAAAACTTATAATGCAGATTATTTTAGTGTTTTTCATCAAGTGCAGCTCCAGAACACTTAGTAAAGCACTTAGGTAGCAGTGAAACAAGTTAAATTAAATACTGGAGCACACATACACACACAAATTATACCAGTATAGGCAAATCTATAATTAGAAAACTTAAGTTTAGTGCTCACTTCAGCAGCACATATGCTAAACTTGGACATATACAGAGAAGATTAGCATGGCCCCTGTGCAAAGATGACACCCAAATTTGGGAAGGATTCCATATTTTTAAATGAATATTCTTTCTTTCTTTCTTTCTTTTTTAACTTATGTATGTATTTATTTATTTTTGGCTCTGTTGGGTCTGTTGCTGTGCGAGGCTTTCTCTAGTTGTGGCGAGCGGGGGCTACTCTTTGTTGCAGTGTGCAAGCTTCTAGTTGTGGTGGCTTCTCTTGTTGCGGAGCACAGACTCTAGGTGCACGGGCTTCAGTAGTTGTGGCTCACGGGCTCTAGAGCGCAGGCTCAGTAGCTGTGGCATATGGGCTTAGTTGCTCTGTGGCATGTGGGATCTTCCTGGACCAGGGCTTGAACCCGTGTCCCCTGCATTGGCAGGCGGATTCTTAACCACTGCGCCAGCAGGGAAGCCCTGAATATTCTTTTCATACCTCAAATTTAGACTGTTTCTTAACTTTGAAAGTTTTTTCTGTAATTGTGGATCAGGTAGTATTATTAATTCTAGGTAAGTAGGTACTGTAAATCAAAACCCAGAGGAAATATTACTGTTCAAATTTCATTAAATTCCAAGGATTTAAAAAAATGAAAAAAAATTAAGTCTGTATCAGTCTCAGATTCTTTCTAATGGAACAAATATAATGGCAAAACTGGAAAACTAACCTTATATAAAACATTTTATATTTCAAATAGGGTATGGAAACTAGAGTTTTGAAAATGAATAGAGAATTAGAGAACAAAAGATGAAAAAACAAACTTTGGGAGAGCTTTAAAGCAGAGAAAAACTGAGATATAATAGTATCTAAGATAAATGAAGACAAAGAACCAATGTGCTTCAGCAGTACAAATCCTTAATTATATCCAAAATACTCCTGTTCACTCGTATGTACATTAATGCTAATTAAAACACATGATATCACCCTAATATAAACTGAATAACACAAAATTAGTGAGTATGGAGAAACATTCTCTTCTTGATAGAAGTATAAATTATAGCAGTCTTTCTTAAGATTAATTCAGAAATATGTATCCAAATTCCATATTACTTTAATTAGAAACATTCTTCATGAAGAATTGTATGAAAGAACATTCATTGAAGTATTACTTATAATGGGAAAAAAATTAAAACAACCTAACTACCCAGTAGGAGGGGATTAACTATATCATGATAAAATAGAATAATATACAGCCAATTAAAAGAATGAAGTGGATTTATGTAAGTTAATATGAATTTTTCCAAGATGTAAACATAGTATTATCTTACATGTATAAAAGTATACACAAAACAAACATATATGTATGTGTGTCTGTGTATTTGTACTTATTTGAATATGTATAAGATATTTATATCTACCTATATATGCTTCATGTATATTAACATTTCTAGAAGTACAAACAAGAAACTGTTAATAATGGTTATCTATCATGAACTAGAGATAGTAAGAAGGCTCACTTTTAATTTACATTTCCTTACACTATCTGCATATATATTACTTTATAATTTTTTTTAAACTAGTTAATTAAATTTTTTGTGTTAATAACCTCTTGCTACTTATATAAAACCAGCCATGACAGTTCTTCATGTAGATGGGAGACACAACAAGAAGAAAAAAAGGCACATTTCCTAAAAGATATGCATGTTTAGAGATTTAAAATTATAAAGATAGAACCTAAACAATTTGTACTCTTCATTACTTTAGTAAACATTATTAGACATCCACTGTTAGATTTAGGCTAGTTGGGGAACATGAAGAGTAATAAATAGTGTGCCTGCCCATAAGAATCTATGGTCTAGTTGAGAAGATTTAAAAAATAATAGTACAGTGAAAAATGCTGACCATTAATGGTAGGCAAAAGTGGTTTAGAGTACAACAGGTGGAGACATCTCGGCCGTAGGATGTCAAGGGGCCATTCCTAGAGGAGACTAGATTTAAGTCTCAGATGATGAATGTGGTCAGCCAAGTGAAGGAAACTCATGGGCAGCAGGATTCGAAGTGCAAGAACTGCATGGGCAAAAGAAAAAGGGAACGTGTAGGCAGTCCATCATGATGATTTCTTAAAAACAAAAAGATTAATGGTGAGAGATAAATCTGGAAAGGAAAGTAGAGATCTCAAAGGAAAAAAAGGGTACTTTCTGATCAAAAAGACCTGAAAATTTTCCAAATTTTTTCATTCATTAAAATAGTATAGAGATGCAGTTGTCCAAATACACTGAAAAATAAGAATTACCTGGACTTCAGGTTAAAAAAAAGATTCTTGGGGTCCAACACAAATTCATCAAATTTAACTGATAACCTACAGGTATAATAAGTATCCTGGTGATTGTTATTATCTGACAAGTTTAGAAAATTTCGGTAGGTTAGAATATCCATGATGCTGTTATCTTTAGCCAAAACTTGACCCACTGAGAAAAAGCAAACAGATCAAATCAAAAACTTCATCTTTGAATTTATTTCTACAGTGACAAATGTTAAATGAAATATATGACAATCTTAATTCCACCAAGAGCCTATTATGAGATAATTATTTACTTCCTTGGCAAGTCAAACAATTATATTTCCTTGGAAGCATCTAGTAGAACAGAGAAGGTCCACATCCTCTATTTATCTGACTTTTCAGTACAATTTATTACTAATTCAAAGTGTAAGATAATATGAACTAATATTAGTTTTACCTCCTTAACTAAACAGATGAATGACTTCACCAACAATAACTGACTATATTTTAATGGTATGTGTTTCCTGTAAGTCTGGAAATATAGACCTCTTAAGGCTAAACCACAGCAAAGAAAAGAAAATATATTTCTAGTATCTTTACAGTCCTCAAGATGGTGAGCTTATTGGTTTGAGTATTATACGTCTATGGTCTAATTCTAGGCATTGGTCTCCTTGTTGATCATTTAACATTGTTCTGCTCCATTTCAAAAGAATGTGCCCTTAAACCTGTCTACCTCTCAAATACCTGTCATTGGTTAGAAGAAAGTGAGGGAAGAGTATGGACAGTTTCATAGAAAAATATACAACTATTCAATTTAATTAAATTCAACTCAATTCAATTTAACAGAAACTTAAAGAACTCTATGCCAGGGATGCAAAACCATGAACCATGAACTGGAGTTCAAAGGTGTTAGAGCTTGTTAGCAGAGATAAATATGTAAAGAGAAATAATAATTTAATGTTGTGAACACAACAGAAATATATCCAAGGCACAGGACAGTGAGGATCACTGATGGGAAAGTAGGAAGGAAGAGCATATTTATGAACTTAAGATAATTCTAAATAATAAATAAGAGTTCATCAGATTTAGAGGGTATTGGCAGAGGTGAATTCTGAGCAGAGAGTAGCATGATCAAAAGTGCATGGAAGTGTGCATGTCAGAAAACTATAGCATTTAGTATTGATGGAATGTATGTTTTGAGGAGGAGAAGGAGAGACTCAGTCCTACTGAGTCTTTTTTCAAATTTGGAGGTACAAGTACAGCAACATTATGGTGACAGTGCCGTGTCTGTAACAATGGATACTGAACTTGGGAAGCTCTTAAGGAGGTTGAAATAGGTCAATAACATCCCCCAGCTTTTGGTTCTCTTCTTAATCTAAATGGTTTTGTAGGGATACAAATCTGCTATGGTAACCTGAAGACAGTGCATGTAACCACATAGATCAATAGGCAATGCTTGACCAAGTTTTGGTGAAATGCTTGACCAAGTCTTATGCCCTGCAAATAATGATACATGGCTATTGCATGCAGTTTCTTATCTATATTTTTATGGGAGAGTCTCATCCTTATTCCTCATTGTAGTATCATGCAGGTCTACCTTGCCCCATTTTAAGGTATAGCTCCAGGTTTCTCTGTGAGTCTATAAAATTGCTATGTAATATACTTTGTGGATTCATTTGGGCTCCTTGTTTTCTCATTGGCTGAATCTATGTAAGTGCGGCAAGGAAACATGGCAGCTGCCACCATGGTATAGTTTATGGGCTGCTTGATCACTTTACAGATTTAATAGTCCTAAACTCCATGGGAAATACTGCTCCCCCTTGAGGGAGAAATTATGCTTGGAGACACAACTAATAGTAATCTTCAACTAATGTGTATAAAATAGTTTCTATACAGTGAGCATATAAACATTCTATTTTATAGTATGTTAAATCTTACCATAGAAACCATACTATAGAGTAGTGTGAGATTTAAATAACATTTAACATATTAACATCTATTGGACACTTATATGTGCCAGCCACTATTCTGAGAGTTTTATACACAAAATCTATTTTACTCCTCACACCAATTGCTTTATTAGTTCTAATTTATAATACATATAAGGAACTTGGGGTTTGGAGAATTTAAATAACTTCCCCACAGTTAGTGCAGAGCTAGATTGAGCCAGAGCCAAAGTTGAAATAGAGGCAGCCCAATTCCAACGCTCTCTTTTTTTTTTTTTTTTGCGGTACGCAGGCCTCTCACTGTTGGGGCCTCTCCCGTTGCGGAGCATAGGCTCTGGACGTGCAGGCTCAGCAGCCATGGCTCACGGGCCCAGCCGCTTCGCGGCATGTGGGTTCTTCCCGGACCGGGGCACGAACCCGCGTCCCCTGCATCGGCAGGCGGACTCTCAACCACTGCGCCACCAGGGAAGCCCCAATGCTCTCATTTTTAACTACAGTTTTATTCAGCCTCCCCACTAACAGTGGTCACACCGAGTCTGATTTGTGCACACATCAGCCTTTCTTATTGGGATTCTTATGCCAAACAAAATTGGCCACTCTGTGTGATCAACTATTTTCTCAGAAACACCACTTTCCCTAGTAACAGTCACTTAACCATTAGAGTAATCTTTCCTACCAAGTTTAGTTTATGTGCTAATATAAAAGGCATCAACACCCTACCCCTAATCCCATGCTCATCTTCTACGTGACATTTAAACATTTTAATAGGAACGTATTCTAAATTGAATTATTTAGGAAAAGATTCTGGTCATTTAAACATATCACACTATTTAAAACAGATATAGACCTATCCTTAAAGGGAACATGGTAATGAGTGATCCCTAGTAATGGATATCCGACCTGTCCAAAATTCAAGATCAAATATTCACTTATGTTGCCACATATGTACTTCTTGAAGATTGTTTACTATTTGCTGTGCTCTGTTATCTGCTTTCAGCTTTTCAAGAACAAAATTCCAAGGAAAGCTTTCCTTACAATGTCCTCTGCATAGTAAAGCCTTGGTAGAAATGGCTACACTTCTCATCTCGCCTTTTTTTAAGTTCTCAATTTGATTAGATTTGCGTTATGCAATCATCCTTGTTTGAAATGACCTTGTATTTCCCATCCACACAGAATTCCATGAAAATCAAGCAAAAGAAAATACAAATGAAAGGAAAACATTTTCAGAATTAATTTAATGTCTTATAATATCTACTGGCATTTTGATTTAATAATTAATGCTTATTCTTTTTGTTTGTTTGCTTTTTAAAGCTTATTCTTACTGTTGTTTTTTAGTAAAATATTCTTTTAACCTATGGCTATATACTATGTTTTCCAAGCTATTAAAAATTTTCCTAACTAAATATAAGACAAAATTTGCTGAGAAAACTTCAGTATAGAATTGTGTTTTTCAATAAAGCAGAATAGAACATTTGGCCCCAAAAAAGTATTGACAGAATTTACCAATAAAGAGATTTGAAAAATAGTGAGAGATGAATACTTATCAATGACAAGTCTAAAAAGGAATATATATATTTTAGATGGAACATTTTATTATGTATATGAAAGACATGAAATGATTGTTTAAATTCTTGACTATCAAGAAATAAAAGGAATAACAATGAAGAATTGTGAGTCAGAGTCACATGAAAAGCATCACTTTATATTTTCTGTTGACTTTTGCAATTCTTTGTCTATGTCATTTTTATAAATACTCATATCTGAAAATTCATAAAGGAGCACACACAGGATGATATTTTGCTACTGTCCACCTCAGCTTTAGAGTTAATGCATAAAGTCATACTAATTTAAATGAATATAACAAATATCTTAGTGCTTTGAAAACTGACAGAATTAGTTTTACATATTTTTACTCATTTGTTTCAATTTATGAACTGCAACCCATGGCCTCTGAGTACATGTGCATGATGAAATTATCAGAAAACAAATTATAAATAGCAATCAGTGACCTCTTTCTTAGCCACTGAACTTTATCAATGGCCTGACCCAAGATCCCAGGTCTGAAGGTCAATCAACTTGTACTCTATCAGTTCACAGGGCAAAGAAATTTCTAAATACAATCCCCTACGTGAAGAAGTGCCAACCTCTAGTTTGATGAAGCTGAGATTCACTGACTGTTGTCTGTAGTAGTCATATAGCAAATTTTAATTGTGAAAATATAACAGCAAAATTTACTACAGTGATCTTATGGAAACTAGTTTATGCACTTAATTCATTTTTTTCTAAATCAATTTATACCAATAAATACAATTTGATAATTTAGAATTTCCAGTCTGAAAATGTTTGTTTCAAGAAATATAGTTTCATTTTAATAAGGGTCCATGTTGACAGAATTAATGTGATAGCAATTGACCTGAAAACTATAACAAATTATGAATTTTTCAGAAAAATTACATTTTCCACATTTCAATATAGAGACTAGAATTCTGAGAAAACACTAAACAGTTACTTAAAATTTTGCAATAAAAGGAAATACTTGCTTTTTATCTGTAATGTTTAATTGCATCTATTTTTTAATTATTTTCTTCCATGTGTTTATGATCTTCACAACACTTTGTTGCTATTTAAAAAGTGTGAAGCACTTGTTAATCCAAGACCTCACTCTCAAAGAACATTGAGAAAAAAAGAGGATAAGAAACCAGGGGCTGTGAGGGGAAGAAAGAACAGGAAGAGAGAATGAGAGAGTCAGAAAAAATTTCAAGTCCTTTAAAAACTTATTCAGGTGAAAGTGGAACACCTGAATTAGACCAAAGCAAATGAGGAAATTATGAAGAACTGAGAAAAAACTGAAGGTTTAAAAAGAGTACTACAAGTATTCAGAATGGGTACTATATGTAAAGAAAAATTTTGACACATTAAAGTCATTTCTTTTGAAATGGACAATGAAAGAGAACCTATCCTACTGTATATAAAACAGATAAATAATAAGGACCTAATATATAGCACAGGGAACTATACTCAATACTCTGTAAAGGCCTATACGGGAAAGGAATCTAAAAAAGAGTGGATATATGTATATGTATAACTGATTCACTTTGCTGTACACCTGAAACTAACACAACATTGTAAATCAACTATACTCCAATTTAAAAAAAAGAAAAAAAAGATAAACCATGTTTGTACATGGGGAGACAAAACACCCCAAAAGCCAACACAATACTGAAGGAGAAGAGCAATGCTGGAAGACTGATGCTACCCAATTTCAAGACTTACTATAACTCTACAGTAAGCAAAACAGTGTGGTATTGGCTAAAGAAGAGACAAATAGACCAATGAAACAGAATAGAGAGCCCAGAAATAGACTCAAATAAATACACTCAAATGATCTTTGAAAAAGGAGCAAAGGCAATACTGTTGTTGAACCCAAGTTCATGTACCTTATGCACAGTGAGGTCAAATAAACTGAAAAGTTGGAGTTTGGAGCAGAGAAAGGTTTATTGCAAGGGCCATGCAAGGAGAACAGGTGGCTCATGCTCAAACTCCCTGATGGTTTATGGGGAAGAGGTTTTATAGGCAAAGCATGAGGGGAGGTCTGCAGGGTGTGTGACCTTCCTCTGATTGGTTGGTGATAAGGTAACAGGATGGTGTTCCAGGTATTTCAATCATCAGCCTTTTGTTCTAAACAGTCTGAGTTCCACATGCTTGTGCTCAGCCTGAAGCTACTATCCTCCACCTGGGTAGGGGCCTTAGTTCCTGTAGAAGAACGCAGAGATATGTATCAAATTGTTATGTATATCCCTTGAGGAGGAACCAGGACCCTGACCCATCACCACTGCCCTATAGTTTCCCGATGGCCTTTCCTTTGTTTCTGTATTCCCTCACTCCTCTAGCAACTGTTTCAATCTGCCCTTTGGAACTCAGGAAAGGTCTAGGAGGCTGAAACCTTTTCCTACAAACAATAAATGGGGGACATGAAAGGGTTTTTGTGCCCGGGAAGGCCCCACAGGGTCCTGCTTGGTTTCAATGCAATGGAGCAAAGATAGTCTTTCAATAAATGGTGCTGGAACAACAAAACATTCACATGCAAAAAAATTGAATCTAGACAGACCTTATACCTGTTTGTAAACATTAAACTCAAAATAGATCACAGACTTAAATGTCCAAAAGCAAAACTGTAAAACTCCTAGAAGATAACATAGGAGAAAACCTAGATAACTGGGAATGGTGATGATATTTTAGATATGACACCAAAAAACAATCCATCATAGAAATAATTGATAAGCTAAATTTCATTATAACTAAAAACTTCTGAGTATAACTGAAAACTCTGTGTAAGACCCTAGCAAGAGAATAAGAAACCAAACCACAGGTTGGAAATAATATTTGCAAAAAATATATCTGATAAAAGACAGATATATATTTATATATATATATATATATATTTCAAAATATACAAAAAAATTCTTAAAACTCAACAATAAGAAAACAACCCAATTAAAAAACAGGTCAAAGATCTTAACAGACACCTCACCAAGATGATATGCAGAAGGCAAATAAGCATATGAAAAGATGTTCCACATCACACGTCATCAGGGAATTGCAAATCAACAATGAGATACCACTAAAGCCTATTAGAGTGGCCAAAATCCCAAACACCGAAAACACCAAGTACTGGTGAGGATGTGGAACAACAGGAACTCTCACTCATTGCTAGTGGGAATGCAAATGGTACAGCCACTTTGGTAGACTGCTTGGCAGTTTGCTACAAAACTAAACATACTCTTACCATACAATCCAGCAATTGCACTCTGTGATATTTACCCAAAGGATTTTAAAACTTATGTCCACACAAAAACCTGCACATGAATGTTTATAGCAGCTTTGTTTATAATTACCAATGCTTGGAAGCAACTAATATGCCCTTCTGTAAATGCTGTAAGTGAATGGATCAATAAACTGTGGTACATCCAAACAATGGAATATTATTCAGCACTAAAAATAAAAGAGCTGTCAAGTCATGAAAAGACATAGAGAAACTTTAAAAACATATTACTAAGTGAAAGAAGCCAATCTGAAAATACTAAATACCATAAGATTCCAACACCACGATATTCTGGAAAAGGCAAAGCTAAAGAGACAGTAAAAAGATCAGTGTAGGGACACCTATCTGCAGTGTATTTAGTAATACAATACGGTACTATGGTACAGAAATGTTCAGAAATACTCAGCTTTGAAGTGACATCAAGGCCAGGGAACAATGTTAGTATCCATTCCAACTTTTGTTAAAATTTAAGATACTTTATGAAGATTTTAGTGCAACTAACAAATCTGGAAGTGTCACATAACATTCTCTTTCCTCCTGATTTCATTATCCACTCTAGACAGTTAGATTGCTACTAATCCTTATAGTCAATTGGTCTCTTTCATCTGGAATATATCCTATCTGCATGGAAATTTAATAGTATTTTTATCTAAGTCTGTATTTGTATAATACAGCTTTTATTTTCCAAAATTGAATACTTTATTCCTTCAGCTTATTGTTGAGAAATTGGAGAATGGATGGTACAGAACTCAGACTGAGGCACTTACAACTTCCTTAAGTTTGGTCACATTTCATCAAGAATTAATAAGTTATGAACTAAGCCAATCTATCTTAATATGACTATTTAAAAGAAGCAGTAGAGAGATATACTTTTACGTAAAAACAGTAAATCACAACATGGAAAAAAAAAAACCTTCCAGAAGAATACATTAAGTCCCAAGATGAGGAAACTTAAGATTTTTCTCATACCACATCTCACAAACATGACTTAAACTATTGACATTATCTGATTACAATGCCCTTACGGGTAAATTCTAATTGTTGACATTAAAATTAAAGGGAAAAAAGTTCTGAAGCAAGCTAAGTATAGCATTCTTGCTCCAGTATGTACTTTTCTTCTCCAAATTTGGGCATAATTGTCAAAGTAGCATGATAACTTGTCTCAAGAATCATTGTTCAGGCCCAAGAGTCATTAGAAAGATTATGGATTTAAGTTTTGGCAAATGGACAAATTTGGAACCTTAGGATAGGATCCACAGGTAATCAATTTAATCCTTAAGGAATGAATATTTAGCAAAAAAGAAATGGACCCATTTATTCAGAAGATAATATTCCAAATATGTTTACTCCTTATTGAGGATTAGTTTCAAAACTGACCAGAGGGTTATTCCTTAAGAATGATATCTACTAACACCATTCTAAGATATTTCTGTTCAAAAAACCACACAAATATTTTCCTGTAATCTTTTCTCTTTATTATAAAATAATAGTATTATAATATCAATATTGAATCTAAATATGACAATAACACCAATAAATCTGTAAACTTAGATTTTTAAAAATTCCCCTGATTTAAAGTATTGCTTCTTATTCAATTCAGGTTTCTCTCACCCCAAACATCCGTGATGATATAAAACCAACATAACAATTAGATATGTCTAAGAAATGCTCTTAGTACACTGAGAAGTCTAGTGAAGCTAGGATACAACCAAGACTGAGACCAGACCACCATACATGAATGAACACAAAGCAAAAATCTTTCACTTGGAGCAAAAATCTATACACTTACAATGACCTTTACTCCTCTTGAAAGAGGAAATAAAAATAGTTATTTTATCAGCAGGACTAAAGCTGAAATTATATATATAGAATTGGACAACTACTGCTGATTATTGTTCAATCATTACTAATTTACATCATTTAACTGAAAGCCAGCAATAAACTGAGCACTGTCAAAGTTTTATCTTAGTATACAAAAAGTTTTTGCATTAGTCATGATGTGGTCAAAACTATAAACAGATGGGGAAAATAATAAGCTATTGCCAAGGTGTTACCTCACTCCTTTAAAATTTTATCAGTTATCTATCGTGTAATAAAACACCTCATATTTAGTGGCTTAAAACATTAATAAATTGGTATCTTGCTATTCCTCACAAATCTGAAGGTTGGTTGTATAGTTCCTCTGCTGAATTTTCTGTCACTGTAGCGACTGCTGGGCTAGAATGTTCAAGATAACCTCACTAACTAATCTGGAGTTTGCTTCTGGTTCAGTTTTCCTGTATGTGGCCTCCCATTCTCTTCTAGGTTAGAATGGCTTTTTTTTTTTTTTAAACATGGCAGCTGTACGGCAACATTTCAAAGGGTGAAAGCAGAAGCTGCAAGACCTCTGGAGAGCTAGGCTGGGTAATTCACACAATGTGATTTCCACATTATATTAGTCAAAGACTAGACCAGATGGAAGAGACTGAAAATAGATCACATCTTTCCATGAGAACTGGCAAAATAGCATGAATCTGTCTTTTAATCTACCACAGAAGTGAATGAGGTTTTTTCATGAGTACATAATAGATGAGAATATCTTGGTTGATTGATGAAGATGAGAACCGTATAGTCTAGAAGGACAGCCATTTTTGCTTGCTCTCTCTTTGATTAGTGCATTTTAGATCATACCTATTTTATAATAATGAAACTCTTCAATATGGCAAGCTGTTGAATATTCCTTCATATTCTTATGAAATTGAGACTATGGAAAATTGAGTAGAAAATATTAAATCACTTAAAAAGATAATAAAAGAACACAATATAAAGAAATATGTGAGAAATGGCTATATCTACAAATAAAATCATTTTTACATATTGCTTGGCAGCTTTAGAAAGTGTTTTTAAGTTTAAAACTATTTGATTTGATTTTCACAATAACTCCGTGAGGGAGAGAGAAAGGGTATCATTATCCCTATTTTACAGATCACGTTCAAACATTTAAGTAACTGTTCTGAATCCATATTCCTGGTAGGTGGCAGACACAGATCTAGAATTCAGGTTTCCTAAATTTAATAATCAATCCATTATGTTCCAATACTAAGCAAAGTATATCTCTTTTGTCTAGTGAAAAATTACTTAGAAAATGCATCTTTAGGATAATTCCTAGACTTTTCTTGCTTTTCTTACTGCTTTTGGCCATGCTTTATGCTTTTTATTTTAATTCTCTGTTATGAAAATAGAGCCTGAATTTTGTTTGATTAACCATTAGACTCAAGCATAGTGGTGCATTCCCTGTGGGTGGTCATAACTGTCTAATAATTATGATAATGTTGAATATCAGAGGTCTATGGACAAAAACCAATAAAATTTTTAATTAATTCAAAATTAACTATATCATCTGTGTTATGCTTGAGTACTATATTTTAAAGATTAAGAAAAAATATATCCTTACCTAATTGCCAATTTCAAAATGAACATCTTAAAATAAACTTCATTTGCTTCAGAAATTTTGCACTTGATTTATATAAATAAATACAAATACTCTGAAAGAAATGATATCCTAACTGAAATATTGATCATAGACTATTTCATCACCTATTAAACAAAAAAAATATGTATCAAGACTATAAATTTGGTGTTGCCTATTTTAACATTTAATCAAGTTAGTATCAACTATGATTTTAAAACTCTGATTTGTAACTCGATACTAAAAATTAATTCAAGGAAAATGTGTCAAAGACTATTAAATTATAATATACTTTAAAAAACTAACAAATCACATCAGAAGCTTCTTTATAATTTCAGAATTCAAACTTGTATGTAATTTAGTTTTTAGATAACATTTAGGACTAAAATATGCTGAATATTCAAGAGTGAAGAAAATCCCTATTTGCCACTTTTGACCATGAATATTGCTGCTAATAACTGAATTATAAACTGCTAAAAGTATCTGTATCCCTGTTCATTCTTTAAAAAATTTATTAAACAAAATGATTAATGGGAAGTTAGACAAACATCAACATATGAAACAAATAAAGGGTTTTATTATAATGTGAAGTATGGTAATGAAATCCCTATATTGTGTAGGAGTGTAAAGAAAATATTATACATGACTTGACTTCAGCACATTTGAAAATTAAAAACTAAAATTTTGACATAGTGAAAATTTTCAAGCAAATTTACATTACCTGTTCTTATGCAAAATCCACTTCTCTATTAGTATAAGTGTTTGGCCAGTAGTTAAGCAACAGATTACCACCATAATGCAATTCTCATAAGTTTAGAAAATGGGAAACTGTCTATCAACATGTTACAAAGTATTTGTCTTCAAGAAATAATACATTCTCAGAAAAGTTAAGTGAAAGGAATGACCAATGGTAAATCATGTAATAAATTAGATGATGCAAAGGTAGAATTCAAGAAGAATATAATTGAGCAGGAAAAAAAGTGTTATATGACATAAGAAGAAGTATAACAATGTGTACCTTTATGAAGTAATGACATAGCAATGAATTGTATAACCAAAAGAAAAGTGAGAGAAAAGGAGAAAGAAAATTAAAAATACAGTACAGATAAAAATACAAAAAAACACAACCAGAATAGAAAATTTAAGAATCTCTCCATCCAAAAGAACAAGTAACAAAAATAAAAATGATAAGGACTTAATTTAAAAAAATAACTGGTATGAATATACTTGTATATGTATATCAAATCATTTGCCTCAAAAACAGAATATAAGATGCCTTTCATATATTTGTGGAGTAGGTATTGATTCAGTTATGGCAGAGTTGCTACTGTCAAACTGGCTTTTTACAGATAACAATTATAAACTCTGCATGAAATGTAAAGAATAACTATTTAAAGACACTGAAGAGTGACCAAATGTAGGTAGAAATAGGAGAAGAGGCTGATCCTTGAAAGAAGGGTGCTATACTATGTAGGACCTAAATTTATACAACTTTTCACATTGAGAATATTTTATAGTCCCCGCAGTAAAGGGCAGCTAAAACTCAAGTAGAAAGTCACAGTCCTTGGTCTTACGGAAGCAGAGGATAACATTTAGGATGAAAATGAAGGAAGAAATCCCAAGGAGGAGACAGCTACAGAAGGAGAAGCCATAAAAGCTGCATTTAAACGCCACCTAAATCCTTGTTTTACCCCTAACCTGTACATGCGTGAGGAAGATTTCAAGGTGAAATGCCATAGCTGTAAAGCTGAAAACTGAGCAGAGGTTTCACCTTCTTTCAAGTAGGTGAGAATTGAGTTTGAGTTCAGCCAAGGTAACTACATAATAGTTAAGAAATAATACGCTTCAAAAGATAAAGTAGAGAGAGTCTACAACATATTATCTAAAATGCCCAGTAATCAACAAAAAATTACCAGGAAAAAAACTAAAAATTACTAGGTGTGCAAATATACACAATATTGACATATCTCTAGTCTGACTGACAATGAAAAAAAGAGAAAAAGCAATATTACCATTATCATAAATGAAAAAGGAGGACTTCACTACAAACTCAAACAGATACTCATTTCAAGGATAAGTATTACAAACAATGTTTTGCCCGTAATTTTGACAGCTTAGAGTAAAAAGATCAATTCCTTGAAAGACATAAACAAAACTCACTCAAAAAGAAACAGTTACCTAAATAATTCTCTATGTATTTATTAAATACATTTCTGTTTTAAAACCATCCAACAAAAAACTTCAAGCCCAGATGGTCTACTGGCAAATTTTACCAGACAATTAAGGAAAAAAATACCAATTCTACACAATCTTTTCTAGAAAACTGAGGAAAAAGATCTTCAAAAATTATTTTATGAATCCAATATACTCCCGTCTCTGACATCAACACTAGACAAAGACTTTGCAGGAAAAGAAAAAAATAGCCCACTATTACTAAAAAACATGGATGGAAATATCAACAAAACATTAGCAAATCAAATTCACCAATATATAAAAACTATAATATATTATAACCAAGTAGTTTATTCCAGGAATGCAAGGCTGATTCACCATTCAAATATCACTCAATGTAATTCACCATATTAATAGACTAAACACACACACAAACAGACACACACACGAATGTGGTAAATTGATTTTTGACAGAAGTGTAAAGGCAATTCAATGGATAAAAATACCTTTGAATGAAATAGGGCTGGACAAATTGGATACCTCTATGGGGAAAAAATGATCTCAATCCGTAACCCTTACCATATACAAAACAAATTAAAAAATGTGTCATAGAGGCAAATATAAAACATTTAACTAGAAATATTTTAGAAGAAATCTTTGGAGAAAACCTTCATATTCTTGGTTATGAAAAAAGTTCTTATATATGATACCAGAAGCAATATCCATTAAAAAATGTTAAATTGGACTTTATCAAAAATAAGAAGGATGCTCAGCAAAGGATCCACTAATATACTATTAATAAAAAGACAATTTACAGACTAACAGAATATATTTCCAATCACATATCTGATAAAGGACTTGAGTCCAAATTATACAAATTATTCAGAATTCAGTAATGAAAAAAAAACCAATCTTATTAGAAATGGAAAAAATATTTGAAAAGACACTACATTAAAGAAAATATATAGACAGTAAATAAACACAAGAAAGATGTTTAACATCAATAGTCAGTCATTAGGATAATGCACTTTTCATATAGAAATTGATAAGCTGATTCTAACATTCATATGGGAAATGAAAAAAATGAAAGTGACCAAAACAATAATAGAGAAAAAAGAGCAAAGTAAGAGACACACTATCTGACTGTAAGTCTTAATGTAAACCTACAATAATCAAGAAATTTCTACGTAGAATCCAGAGATAGCCCAATATTGATATAGTCAATTGATTTTTGACAAAGGTGCTAAAGGACTCCAAAGGGGGTATAAATTATTTTCAAAACTGTGTCTGAACAACTGGATATCCATATGGAAACAAACTTCAACTCCTACCTCAGACAATGCTTAAAAGTAAATTTGGGGTAGTACAAACTTAGCTTAAGTAAACAACCAAAAAAAAAATTTCTAGAATAGAGCATAGGAAAATATTTTCAGGGACGGGCAAAAATTTATTAGAAAAGACACAGAAACAATATCTCTAAAAGGAAAAAGTAGATAAATTAGAATTTATCAAAATGTTAACTTTTTAAATCAAAAGACACTAAAAAAATGTACTAAGCATATGTCTGATTAAAGATTTGTATCCAGATTATACACAGTTAAAAACAAAAACAAAAACCTGCATCTCAATGGTAGAGTTAAAAATAAAAGACAAAACATTTTAATAGAAACTTACAGAAGACATATGACTAGACAACAAGCACATGAAGGGGTAACTGGCATTAATAGTAAATCAGAGAAGCAAAAATTATAAACATGAGGTTCTAAATCTCACCAACTACAATTGATAATATTTAAAAAGATAACACCAAATGCAAGCAAGGATGTGGGGCAACTGGAATGCTCATAAAATGATAATGAGAATGTAAACTAGAACAATAAGTTACAGAAAAGTGTGGCAGTTTCTTAAAAAATTGAACATACATCTATGATATAATCTATATAATTCCATTCCTAGGTATTTATCCAAGAGAAATAAAAATGTGTTCACAAAAGGTTTTATACTAGAATAGCTGTAGAAACTTTGTTCATAAGAGCCAAAAATTGGAAATTGTTTAAATGTTCACCAACAGGAGAATGGATAAGCTGATTGTGGAATATGCATGAAAAAAAAATCACGAAATTAGCTTGGAATGAGAGGGTAACAACTGGAAAGGAACCTGAGAAAAGTCTCTGAAGTAATAAAAATATTCTATCTCTTGATAGAGATGGAATTACATGAGCATTTGATTGTGAAAAAACTAATTGAACTGAATGTTCTAGATTTATGTATTCTACAAAGAGAACAGTAAATAAAGATCAAATTCCTTTTTGTAGTCATAAGAATTAGTAATTTTGAAACTACCTGTATGGTCTAGGCTTGAGCAAATGAGTAAACATATTGACAGTAATGAAAGCCCAGTTTCTCACTTTTAGAAATTTAAAATATCAGTATGAACTCATGGTTTTTAGGAAAGAGAGAAAAAAATAAATGGATAGATGTGAAAATGTTACTATATATGTCATATTCCTACAAAGAGGGCCTAGAAGCAATGACATGGGTATCAGTGAGCACACCTATCACCCTGATCTTCGTGTCTAAACACCATTTTCCAATAAAGGTTATCAGGTGTTTTTGGAGAAAAAGTTGATTACAGAGCTGGGATATGAAAATGAATAATAAGTCTGAAATGTCTTGTACTGTCTTTAATAAGAAGGTATTAAAAATGGGAACAATCAAAAGGACACAAGTGCCAGATTTGCCCATTGAAAAAATGTGATATAAATTGTACATCAAAACTGAATAATGATATTAATGGAATACAATCTATTGCATAGAATAAAATTCCATGAGCCACACTAATGTAAATAAATAAATACATAAATAGATGACTATAGTTTATCAAGCATTCATAGTTGTTTTTAGTGGGAGGTATCTATTTAATCATATTGGTGAAAATGGAATTTCTTACAAACCATTTTGAATATCTAAAACATATACCACTGTGCTTACACATAGTATGAACTTAAATATTTGTGGAGTCTAGGAATAAAATACAGTAAGAAAAGCAAATGATATTGCATTCATTGAATGGTCTTATTTTCAACACAATATGCTATTAGATATTTTATAATAAATGTTGAAACAATTTATCCAAACTACGTGTTTTTACTCATCTTTTGAGTAACAAATTACCTAGTCAACCCTATTAAAAACCACACCTCCAAGCAGCATTCTTCCCTTCCTGATGATTTCCATGATAGAGTTCCCAAATATTTCACAAGGGAATCTCATACAGAGAAAATGAGACACACACGCTGCCAGAAATGGGACACCAGGGAGCTTACTGGGATATTAATACATGTGAGTTACAGTAAATTAAACTAAATGAAGAGCTGTCGCATAAGGCATTGTGTCTACTGATTGCATATGAACTATTCTGAATGAACGGCAACTATCACCTATTTACTCAGCATCAAACGAGGAAATAGGTAATATCTGCTTCTAGTTGCAGTGTAAAGAAGAAAATCTGAGTGTTTTTTTGTAATTTAGCTCTTGTTATACTCTCAAACACTGAATATGCCTTATATGCATTATTTTCATTTTAAAGATTAGGTCCCCAAAATTGTATCGCAGTCTCATAATTTTGTTAACCTAGATGCTTAAGAAATGGCATTTTTAAAATTTCAGTTTGTGATGATTATTTTTTCTTTATAATCCTTTTATTCTTCCTGATTCATGTATTTTTCTAATAATCATATGTTTCTGTTAATTAAAATATATTGGACTTTAAAATGCACTTTCAGAAAAATACATAACGAAAAGACAGCCACTAACGCAAGTTTGTTAACCTGGTTATCCAATGCCAGCTACACTGAGACACTAAATCTAAGCCTTAGCTGAGCTTTTTCTCACTGGTAACGGACATTTTACAATTCACTGTAAAGAAGAAATTGGTTTCATCTGCTAACCTTGATGTCAATATCACTGTTTTACCTTTTATACTGAACACCTTACTCTGTACAAGATTTGTTATGTTAGATACCATATTTGGGAAACAAAAGTAAATAGCACAATTTATGTGCCATTTGAAACCTTACAGCTTCTCATGCCTTATTGCTATATCCTCATAAAATACAAGCATGAAATAATGGGAAGTTCCTTGGATTTCCCAATGAGTTAAATTCCCAGACAAAACAAATTTGGTAAAGCAAACTCCTTAGTATTAACAAATTAAGCAAATATTATTATCTCTTTGGGCCTCAGTTTTTCTCACTTTTAAACAAGATAATCCCAAGTGTTCATTGTATATTTAAGTGTGAAATGCTTATTTAAGTAAAATGAAAATAAAGATAAGAGAAATGAGTATAAAAATATATATGAATTTTCCAATTAAGAAGTCAAAAATGATATACTTCCCCTGTTATATAGGATAAGGATATCCTCAGATTATAGGAAGGGATGCATTTCCTAAAACACATAAACCATATGCCAGTCACCCATATTTGGCTACCTGCATATCTCAGCCAACCAGCTACACATCTGGAGTTTCCAGCTCTAATGACATTTCCAGACTTGGATGAAACTCTGTACCAAGGAACATGGTACAGAGCTGCTCTCCAAGTGATGATGTAATCTTTAAGTATGAGGAAGTTAATACCCTAGCGGGATAAATTTTAACCCATAGATTAAAAAGACAAGTGGGAACCTGGGAGATAAATCCCCCTTCCTTACTATATTACCCTGCCAGGGCTGCTATAACAGAGTACCACAGATTGGGTGGTTTAAACAGCAGAAGTTGATTTTCTCACAGTCGTGGAGGCTGGAAGCCCAAGATCAAGGTGTCAGCAAGTTTGGTATCTCCTGAGGCTTCTCTCCTTTGTTTTTGGACAGCATTTTTTTTCCCTGTGTCATCACATGGCCTTTCTTCTGTGCATACACACCACTGGAGTCTCTTCCTCTCCTTATAAGGACACTATTCCTATCAGATTAGGGTCACACCCTTATGACCTCATTGTGGAGCATGGGCTCTAGGCGCACGGGCCTCAGTAGTTGTGGCAGGTGGGCTCAGTAGTTGTGGCTTGTGGGCTCTAGAGCACAGTCAGTAGTTGTGGTGCACAGGCCTTGCTGCTCCATGGCATGTGGGACCCTCCCGGACCAGGGCTCAAACCCATGTCCCCTGCATTGGCAGGCGGACTCCTAGCCACTATGCCACCAGGGAAGCCCTGAACTATATTATTTTCCTTATTTCTGAAAAACTGCTTTTAATATTTCTTGCAGGACAGTTTTGCAGGCAGTGAGTTCCCACAGTTTTCTGTTTGTCTGATAAGGTCCTTATTGCTCCCTCACTTATGAAGAATAACTGCTCTGGATATAGAATTCTAAGTTGGTAAGTTTTTTTAATACTTTATTTCACTTCATTCTATTCTGACTTGCATGGTTTCTAAAGATAAATGTATTTCTTATTTTTTCTCCAAGAAAAGTTATTAATTTTCAGTTTGCTAAACTTACTTTTTGTTGTAATTACAGAATGGTGAATTCCAAGCTCTTTACATTTAGGACCTGAAACCAGAAGTCCCTGAAGCTAGTTTTGGATTTTTCTGTTTTGTTTGTTTTGTTTTTAATAAGAAACTACTATGGATTAGGAGCTCTGGTCTGAAGGGCTGTTGCGAGGTCTATGAACATGGCACCCTATGAGAAACTGAAGCTAGACTACACAAAAAGGAAAAAAAAGAAGTCCACAGGAAGAAAAGAGAATATGAAGAATTAAAATTCTTGCTGCCTCTGAATATTATTGGTCCTTGAGGTGGAGTAGACTACAGGAAACTCCAATTTGGTTAAGGAATAAACTTCCGTGTGGCTGATAGGGTCTTGGTGCTTAGACTGGGTGTCAGGCCTGTGCCTCTGATGTGGGAGAGCTGAGTTCAGAACACTGGACCACCAGAGACCTCCCAGCCCCACATATTATCAGTCTGATAGAGCTCTCCAGGAGACCTCTGTCTCAATGCTAAGACCCAGCTCCACTCAATGACCAGCAAGCTTCAGTGCTGGACACCCCATGCCAAACAACTAGGAAGACAGAAACACAACCCTACCCATTAGCAGAGAAGCTGACTAAAATCATAAGAAGTTCACAGACACCCCAAAACACACCACCAGACATGGTCTTGCATACCAGAAAGACAAGATCCAGCCTCACCCCCAAGAACACAGGCACCAGTCCCCTCCTCCAGGAAGCCTACACAACTAACTGAACCAACCTTATCTCCTGGGGGCAGACACCAAAAACAAAGGGAAATATGAACCTGAAGCCTGTGAAAAGGAGACCTCAAACACAGTAAGTTAAGCAAAATGAGAAGACAGAAAAATACGCAGCAGATGAAAGAGCAAGGTCCACCAGACCTTTTCTGGTCCACCAGACCAAAAAAATGAAGGGGAAATAGGCAGTCTACCTGAAAAAGAATTCAGAGTAATGATAGTAAATATGATCCAAAATCTTGGAAATAGAATGGACAAAATACAAGAAACGTCTAAGAAGGACCTAGAACAACTAAAGAGCAAATCAACAAGGATAAACAACACAGCAAATGAAATTAAAAATTCTCTAGAAGGAATCAACATCAGAATAACTGAGGCAGAAGAACGAATAAGTGACCTGGAAGACGAAACAGTGGAAATAATTACCACGGAGCAGAATAAAGAAAAAAGAATGAAAAGAATAAAGGACAGTCTCAGAGACCTCTGGGACAACATTAAATGCACCAACATCTGAATTATATGGGTGTCAGAAGAAGAAGAGAAAAAGAAAGTGTCTGAGAAAATATCTGAAGAGATTATACTTGACAACTTCCCTAATATAGGAAAGGAAATAGTCAATCAAGTCCAGGAAGCACAAAGAGTCCCATACAGGATAAATCCAATGACAAAAACGTCAAGACACATGTTAATCAAACTATCAAAAATAAAATACAAAGAAAAAATATTAAAAGCAGCAAGGGAAAAGCAACAAATAACATACAAGGGAATTCCCAAAAGGTTAACAGCTGATCTTTCAGCAGAAACTCTGCAAGCCAGAAGGGAGTGGCAGGACGTATTTAAAGTGATGAAAGGGGAAAACTTACAACCAAGATTACTCTACCCTGCAAGAATCTCATTCAAATTTGACGGAGAAATTAAAACCTTTACAGACAAGCAAAATCTCAGAGTATTCAGCACCACCAAACCAGCTTTACAACAAATGCTAAAGGAACTTCTCTAGGCAGGAAACACAAGAGAGGGAAAACACCTACAGTAACAAACCCAAAACAATTAAGAAAATGGGAATAGGAACATACATATTGATGCTTACCTTAAATGTAAATGGGTTAAATGCTCCAACCAAAAGACACAGTCTGGCTCAATGGAAAAAAAAAACAAAAAAACACCTGTATATATGCTGGCTACAGGAGACCCACTTCAGACCTGGGGACACATATAGACTGAGGGGATGGAAAAAGATATATTCAATGCAGATGGAAATCAAAAGAAAACTGGAGTAGCAATTCTCATATCAGACAAAATAGACTTTAAAATAAAGACTATTACAAGAGACAAAGAAGGACACTACATAACGATCTAGGAATCAATCCAAGAAGAAGATATAACAATTATAAATACTTATGAACCCAACATAGGAGCACCTTAATACAAAGGCAAATGCTAAGAGCAATAAAAGGGGAAACTGAGAGTAACACAATAATAGTATGGGACTTTAATATCCCACTTTCACCAATAGACAGATCAACCAAAATAAAAATAAATAAGGAAACACAAGCTTTAAACGACACATTAAAAAAGATGGACTTAATTGATATTTATAGGACATTCCATCCAAAAACAACAGAATACACTTGCTTCTCAAGTGCTCATGGAACATTCTCCAGGACAGATCATGTCTTGGGTCACAAATCAAGTCTTGGTAAATTAAAGAAAATTTAAATCATATCAAGTATGTTTTCCTACCACAACGCTATGAGATTAGAGGAAAAAAACTGTAAAATATACAAACACATGGAGTTTAAACAATACGTTCCTAAATAACAAAGAGATCACTGAAGAAATCAAAGAGGAAATCAAAAGATACCTAGAAACAAATGACAACGAAAACACGACGATCCAAAACCTATGGGATGCAGCAAAAGCAGTTCTAAGAGGAAAGTTTAAAGCAATACAATACTACCTCAAGACAAGAAACATCTCAAATAAACACCTAACCTTACACCTAAGCAATTAGAGAAAGAAGAACAAAAAATCCCCAAAGATAGCAGCAGGAGAGTAAGCATAAAGATCAGATCAGTAATAAATGAAAATGAAATGAAGGAAACAATAGCAAAGATCAATAAAACTAAAGGCTGCTTCTTTGAGAAGATAAAATTGATAAACCATGAGCCAGAATCATCAAGAAAAAAGGGAGAAGACTCAAATCAACAGAATTAGAAATGAAAAAGGGGAAGTAACAACTGACACTGCAGAAATACAAAGGATCATGAGAGATTACTACCAGCAACTATATGCCAATAAAATGGACAACCTGGAAGAAATGGACAAATTCTTAGAAGAGCACAACCTTCTGAGATTGAACCAGGAAGAAACAGAAAATATAAACAGACCCATCACAAGCACTGAAATTGAAACTGTGATTAAAAATCTTCCAACAAATAAAACCCCAGGACCAGATGGATTCACAGGCAAATTCTATTATTAGAGAATGCAAGGATTCTTCAATATACATAAATCAATCAATGTGATAAACCATATTAACAAACTGAAGGATAAAAACCATATGATAATCTCAATAGATGCAGAAAAAGCTTTTCACAAAATTGCACACCAATTTATGATAAAAACTCTCTAGAAGGTAGGCATAGAGCGAACTTACCTCAACATAATAAAGGCCATATATGACAACCCACAGCCAACATCGTGCTCAATGGTGAAAAACTGAAACCATTTCACTAAGATCAAGAACAAGACAAGGTTGGCCACTCTCACCACTATTATTCAACATAGTTTTGGACTTTTTTTGCCAAAGCAATCAGAGACAAAAAAGAAAAAAAAGGAATCAAAATCGGAATTGAAGAAGTAAAACTGTCACTGTTTGCAGATGACATGATACTTTACATAGAGAATCCTAAAGATGTTACCAGAAAACTACAAGAGCTAAGCAATCAATTTGGTAAAGTAGCAGGGTACAAAATTAATGCACAGAAATCTCTTGCATTCCTATACACTAATGTTGATAAATCTGAAAGAGAAATTAAGGAAACATACCCATTTACCATTGCAACAAAAAGAATATAATACCTGGGAATAAACCTTCCTAAGGAGACAAAAGACCTATATGCAGAAAACTATAAGACACTGATGAAAGAAATTAAAGATGATAGCAACAGATGGAGAGATATACCATGTTCTTGGATTGGAAGAATCAACATTGTGAAAATGACTATACAACCCAAAGCCATCCACAGATTCATTGCAATCCTATCAAACTACCAATGGCATTTTTCACAAAACTAGAACAAAAAATTTCACAATTTGTGTGGAAACACAAAAGACCCTGAGTAGCCAAAGAAATCTTGAGAAAGGAAAATGGAGCTGGATGAATCAGGCTCCCTGACTTCAGACTATACTACAAAGCTACAGTAATCACGACAGTATGGTACTGGCACAAAAAGAGAAATATAGATCAATGAAAGAGGATAAAGCCCAGAGATAAACTCACTCCCACATGGTCACCTTATCTTTGATAAAGGAGGCAAGAATATACAGTGGCGAAAAGACAGCCTCTTCAATAAGTGGTGCTGGGAAAACTGAACAGCTACATGTAAAAGAATGAAATTAGAACACTCCCTAACACGATACACAAAAATAAACTCAAAATAGACTAAAGACTTAAATGTAAGGCCAGACACTATAAAATTCTTAGAGGAAAACATAAGCAGAACACTCTATGACATAAATCACAACAAGATCCTTTTTGACCCACCTCCTAGAGAAATGGAAATGAAAACAAAAATAAACAAATTGGACCTAATGAAACTTCAAAGCTTTTGCACAGCAAAGGAAACCATAAACAAGATGAAAAGACAGCCCTCAGAATGGGAGAAAATATTTGCAAACGAAGCAACTGACAAAAGATTAATCTCCAAAATATATAAATAGCTCATGCAGCTCAGTATCAAAAAAACAAACAACCCAATCCAAAAATGGGCAGAAGACCTAAATAGACGTTTCTGCAAAGAAGACATAAATGTTGTCAACAAACACACGAGAGGATGTTCAACATCACTAACCATTAGAGAAATGAAAATCAAAACTGCAATGAGGGATCACCTCACACTGGTCAAAATGGCCATCATCAAAAAAATCTACAGACAATAAACGCCGGAGAGGGTGTGGAGAAAAGGGAAACCTCTTGCACTGTTGGTGGGAATGTAAATTGGTAGAGCCACTATGGAGAACAGTATGGAGGTTCCTTGAAAAAGTAAAAATAGAACTACCATATGATCTAGCAATCCCAGTACTGGGCATATACCCTGAGAAAACCATAATTCAAAAAGTGTCATGTAGCACAATGTTCACTGCAGCACTATTTACAATAGCCAGGACATGGAAACAACCTAAGTGTCCATCATCGGATGAATGGATAAAGAAGATGTGGTGCATATATACAATGGAATATTACTCAGCCATAAAAATAAATGAAATTGAGTTATTTGTAGTGAGGTGGATGGACCTAGAGTCTGTCATACAGAGTGAAGTAACTCAGAAAGAGAAAAACAAATACCGTATGCTAACACATATATATGGACTCTGAAAAAAAAAAAAGGGTTCTGAAGAACCTAGGGGCAGGACAGGAATAAAGACTCAGTCATAGAGAATAGACTTGAGGACATGGGGAGGGGGAAGGGTAAGCTGGAACGAAGTGAGGAAGTGGCACTGACATATATACACTACCAAATATAAAATAGATAACTAGTGGGAAGCAGCCACATAGCACAGGGAGATCAGCTCAGTGCTTTTTGACCACCTAGAAGGGTGGGATAGTATTGTGGGAGCAAGACACAAGAGGGAGGGGATATGGGCATATATGTATACATATAGCTCATTCACTTTGTTATACAGCAAAAATTAATACAACAATGTAAAGCAATTATACTCCAATAAAGTTGTTAAAAAAAAAAAAGGAAAGCACTGTGAACAAGTCCACGAAGATAAATTTGAAAACTTACAAGTAATTGATATTTTTCTAGAAGTATATAAATTGCAAAAAATCGAATTACAAAGAAATAGGAAATATAATTTAAATTATCCTAATAAATTTATTATCCTAATAAATTTAGTTAGTGATTTAAACATCCCCACAAAAAGACACTAGGAACTAAGGCTTTTACAGGTAAATTTTATAAGCCTTTTAAAAAAATAAAGAATTCTTAGGTACGAAACATTTGTATAGAAAAAAAAGAAAAAGAAAAAAAATTCCTACTAGAAATATAGGAAAAGAAATGAAACTTCTTAAACTAGTAGCATTTATTTTACAGAAACCTACAGCAAGCATACTGGAGAATGGTGAAACTTAGAAACGTTTTTGTTAAAGTCAGACGCCAGATAATGATGCCACATATTACCAGTTAGATTCAGTGTTTCACTGATGCTCCTATTTAGGTAATAAGACAAGAAAAATAAATATAAGATAGATACCTCCTTTCTTTCATTCCTTATTGTCATTGGCAGAATTCAGTTCCTTTATTTTGCAGGATAAAGTCTCCATTTTCTTGCTGGCTGGCAGCCAGGAATAGCTCTCAGATCCAAAAGGTCTCTGCAAGGCCCCCTCTATCTCAGCAACACAGAATCTCCCTTACATCAACACTTTTCAAACTTCCAATCTCTTATTCTCTTCTGCTGATAGCCTCAGAAAACTTTCTGCTTTGAAAGAGCTCGTGTGATTCAGTCAGGTCTATGAGGATAATCTCATTAACTTGATGTCAACAGATTAATAACCTCAATTATGTCTGCAAAATCCCTTTTTCTATATAACAGAATAATGACAGTAACACCACTATGGGGTGGAGATCATGAGGGTCATCTTAGAATTCTGCCAACCATACTACTCATACCACTGTCAACCGTGTTAGACTGATATTTAGTGAAAGCAAAATGTTCATTATTGTTTCACTAAAATACTTTAGTTGTAGAAATAATGAATTCATGAATGAGCTGACAACATAGTCACTCACAAAAGCCTTGTAACTTAATTCTGGTTTTGCTTACATATCATCACATCACATGTGATTGGATTTTAGAAGCATTATCAATAATTAACTTTGTTGCACTTCCCTAGGTTGTAATTGTTGGTGAAAATGATCTTTTTAACTCAACTTCTAAAAAAAATTATTTCTGTGAAATGAAGCCACTTACCTAAGGATTTGCTTCAATTGCATAAAAGAAGTGTATCTAGGTATAAAATATAATTATCAATGTTTGTTTAATCCTTATCCAATTATCAATGTTCAGAAAGGAAGGATTAAAAGGAGTAAACAACTTACCAGCAGTTTATTACATCCTGAAGTAGAATTGATATGTTGTATAATTGTGTCTTCAGACTGAACAAGGATATCAAATTCTTCTTTAAGATAGATTTCTTTCCATTCTGGGATGATCTGAGAAAATGCATTGGGTATACACCCATAAACTAGACATAAAGTGGTAATATTCTTGATCCTAGTGAGCTCCTTGAAAATAAGAAAGGTTTCTTTGAATTCTTTTTCCCTTCAGCCATCAGTGCCTAGAACACAATCAACTGATCAGAGTACTCCAATGGTAATTTCACCATTGTCACAAACCATTGGCTCTGGCCCAGTTTATAGACATATTATCTTAGAACCATGCAGTGACTTTTAAATATTAGAATCAGGTGTCAATACTTTTTACATTAGGAGATTTTATATTTTTTAAACAAATATAGATGTTTGACTTATTCTGAAACACAGAACCCACATTCCCATATACAACCTATCCTCTGAAAGTGCTCCAGTTCAGCTGGGGCAAGCACTCTCCAGTTTAGCATGGTGTACAACCAGGTTGGTTTGCTTATTTACATTACCTACCTGGATCCAATGGGATTTTAAGTTTTCTATCATTTCTTTTCGCTAAATGTTGTTTTCATGATGTGTTTCAGATATGCTAGTCTCGATGAATATTCTAAGGAAGAAAAATAAAGCAATACGCTTAAGGTTATTAAGTAAAGAAACTCGACTAAACACATTTTTGAAACACCATTGCCTGCAGAGCATTTTAATGAATAACTCTTATTAATATATAACAGAGCTCACAATTTATGGTACATATTATATATTTATATTATTCTTTGCTGTTCTTACCCACTGAAAAGAATACGACACCACTTGTCATAGCCAGGCTCCTCTAGCTTATGGCAAAATTTACATGCTAAAATTTTGGGCAGAGGGAAAGGAGGAGAAAGATTTGCAATTCCAGGGCAACAAGAATAAGGGGAAAAGGAAAGTAAAACAGAGAAAGAGGAAAAACTAATCCAAGGTGGTACTTGAACTAGTAAATCAAAGCTTTACAAGAAAACTTAGGTCAATGCTCAGTAACATGAGATATTACTGCAATGGCCATATGGAATCATCATGCTTCATAACAGCCATTACTTGTTCCTTCCTGTCTCCTGTCTCTCACTGGTCAAAATTCCATTTTTTTTTTTTATGTTGGTTACCTATCTCCTCCAAGTAGCCATTAGGAAAGATATATATACCACAGTAGGATGCTTCACCAGAGTCTGACAGCAGTGAGAAGTTCCAGAACCTTCAGGGTCTGGTTGGGTTGGATCTACAAGCCAGAACTGCTGCTGTTTTCTCTATAACAGGCACAATTTAGGTCTTGTTGGAGATCTACACTTACCCAGGGTCAGGCTGATACAGCCAAAAATGTTAGGAAATGAGTCACTGGCAATGGCACCCAGGAATCTTCACTAGGCAAATAGCTCAGAAAGCAAACAGAACCAAGCAAATTGGGAGGATAGATACTTCAAGGTTGATATACTTTCTATCAGGTAATGCTTAATTCTGAAAAGCTAACACAGCAGGAAAAAAGCAACAACTTTAGAGGAACTGTGATTCAGTTTTCCCTGTTGCAAAGATCTTCTTCAATTAGGTATTTGAAATCATTTTCCTTTAAGGTTTTTTTTTTCTTTTCACAGTTTACTAATTTCCTTTACATATTAGAAATTTCTCTAGTTGTATGTAAAGTGACATGACCTTTCCGGTTTTTATCTTTGTTCCCACTAAGGCTCTGGCATTGCTGCTTTTCAGCTTGGTGCTCTGTGGTGACCTAGATGGGTGGGATGGAGGTAGGGGAGGGATGTCCAAGAGGGAGGGGATATATGTATACATACAGCTGATTCACTTCGTTGTACAGCAGAAACTAATACCACATTGTAAAGCAACTCTACCCCAACTAAAAAAAAAAGATTGGCTTGTGTTTATCCTGCTCCACACAAAGTGTCTTCTTCAAATTGAAGACTGATATTTTTCTTTGATTCCTGATGTCCAGCTTTATACAAGTTTCTCAATTTACTTCCACAAATACACCAAACCAGGGCTACTGGATTTTTCTCTCAGTATAGACATTGTAGCCTAGACTTAAAAACATCCAGAAGAAAAACCTCCCAAGAGGTTTCTAACTTTAACATATTCAAATCTCTTCCTTTTAGGCCCCTCTTCTCTTTAGGCATTCTGGAATTTCCTTTTCTGAGATTCAAGATCAGCTAAGTATTTATATTTTTCTACTTGTCTACATACATAGATGGTCAACATATTCTGATCCTTCCTCATCAGTCTGACTAGTCTACTGATTCCAAATTGTATGCTTCCTTTCTTATTTTCTCTCCAAAGGAATTTCAGTTTGGGAATAAAATTTTTGTTGAAATGGAGAGAAACTCTGGAAATTTGTTTTCCTTTCTTTACTACATTTTCAGCATGGATGAAGCAGCAACAAGATGTATATTTATACCATCTCTCCATTCTCCCACACGTACTTTTAACAATAAATCAAATAAATCTACACACCATCCTGTGAGTCAATCCAGGTGTTATGCTCCATCTATAGTCCCATCTAGTAATATGTCCTCTCTTTTTATACCCCCAAAGCCCTTAATGTTTATGAAATGTCTTTACCACAAAGACATTTAGTACTCATCATCAGCAATAATAACAATATGTGAGATTAGTAGTACTGGGGGTAGGGGTGGGAAAGAAGCAAATTTATGCTTATTTCTAGGGACATCTGGAAGGCTGGTAAGGACTCTTAGTCAAAAAGTAAGACTGAGATAACACTAGTTAGTGATTTATAATATTCTTTTTAAAGCTTGAAACTCCATGGGAGGCACCAGCTTCTCTGCATTCTTTCAGGATGTATAAATGGATGTTTTGTACTTGGTGTAAATGGTTACCAAGCATGGTTTTAGCTGTATGATCAGTGGGCAAAAAGTCCTCTCTGGAATTGGGTGCTTGGGTTCCCTTGAAATTGAGCCACCTCACACAAATCTGGGTGTTTCATAATCTGAACCTGAAGCATGTCCTTTGAGGCTGGAAAGGATCCCAGAGGGCTGTACCTGGAAGTTTTTGGACCTTTCTGTGATTGCGTGTTCTTTCATTCTCCTGTTGTGCTGTATACTTCACTTTTCTTAAAGGCTTACATGAGTTCACTCTGTGGAGTCTTTTGAGTCCTTTCAATTAACCAACCAGTGTAAATTGATGGAAGTCTCAACAATACATGTAAAACATCACTCTATTCAGTGTAGGTATTTTTTTTGTTTTGTTTTTTTTCTGCGGTACGCGGGCCTCTCACTGCCGTGACCTCTCCCGCCGTGGAGCACAGGCTCTGGATGCACAGGCCCAGCGGCCATGGCCCACGGGCCCAGCCGTTCTGCGGCATGCAGGATCCTCCCGGACCGGGACACGAACCCGCGTCCCCTGCATCAGCAGGCGGACTCTCAACCACTGCGCCACCAGGGAAGCCCCAATGTAGGTATTTTGAAAGGGGTGTAACTCTACCTCATTTCACAGATAGAGAAATGAAACCAGAGAAGTGATATGGTATGTTCAGTATACCACAACAAATTTCAAACTATCATATTAGTTTAAAAAAAAATGTATAAGAGAATGCTCACTGAGTTAAGAATAATAAGAATTAGGGTTTTACTTCAGCTCTGCTATCAGCAAGTTATGCCACCAGAAAAAAACGGCTTAATCATCATAGTCCTCATATGGTAAACTGAAGTAATAACACAGCCTGTATCTGTCTCATTGTTACTGAGCAAAAATAGAAGCATTTTTACAATAGATGGGCAACCATCTCTCTTTCAAGATGACAGATGGTAAAAGCTGTTCAGAATCAGATGATGATAACTGATCAAGATGTTACAGAATAAAGTACATAACTCCTAATGAGAAGCAAGGATCGGGGGGGATATTTTGATGCAGAATTTTTGAGTATTAAAGAGAAGATGAGAAAATTTTATGAGAAAAAAAATGAGTTTTTCAACACAAAATCAAGATAATATTTATTGATACTTTCAATTATTTTAAAAAAAGGAGTGAAAGGAAATAGTAGGCTAAGGAATTAGAATATATAAATTAAGAAGACAAAATTGAGAAGCTACAAATAAACTGAAGAGTTTTATTTTTGAGAAATAGAAATTTAAAAAAAATTTAACTAAAAGAGTGAGGAAGATTGTGTCAGAATAAGAAATCTAATCTGCGGAGGAAAAAAAGATTCAGAAGCTATCACAGAAATGAATATGATTAAGCTGTTTGAAAATAATTTACTGGGGCTTCCCTGGTGGCGCAGTGGTTGAGAGTCCGTCTGCCGATGCAGGGGACACGGGTTCGTGCCCTGGTCCGGGAAGATCCCACATGCCGCGGAGCGGCTGGGCCCGTGAGCCATGGCCACTGAGCCTGCGCATCCAGAGCCTGTGCTCCGCAACGGGAGAGGCCACAACAGTGAGAGGCCCGCGTACCGCAGAAAAAAAAAAAAGAAAATAATTTACTGATTTAGTAATTTTGAATGAATTGATACTGTTTTCAATACATTAAAGATAGAGGTGAATTGAATAACATAAATGAAAAACAGAAATGGACAACACAAATGACATTTTAAATAAACATGTATGCGTATACACACACACACACATATAGAGAGAGAGAGAAGACAGAAGACAATGAAGGCCATTCTCATGAATGAATCCCAATGAAAATATATTTCTTTTGAAGATTTCTTACTATAAACATCAATCTGTAAGAAAAGGAGCACTGTGCTGATAATTAGTGAAAAAAGTCAACTGTTTGCTACAAATAGAAACTTGAGAAGGAAATTTTCTAAGTGTAAATCATAAAAAACTTTTTGATAAAAGCAACCATGATTTTTCTTTTAAAATTATTTAAATAGCACCTACTATTAAGTAAGAACAAAGAGCTGATACTAATTTTATTACTATATTTGTAGCAAAACAGTAGCAGGAGGTTACTAAGTGTCAAAATTGGATACAATGTCACAACTAAAAAATTAGCAAAGACCTAGAACTGGAATCACCACTGTACTATAATTAATTGCCTACTATTTGGGGGAACAAATAAATATGTGTACAGAATTATTTTATATGTATTAAATTAAATTAACTACAAGCGTGGTTTACAGATTAGTGGAAAAGGTGCACTGTCATATATTTATGGTATTTTTGTTATTGTTAAATTTATTGTTGCAAAGAACATTTGTATAATTACATTTACCCACTCTATTTCCTTAGGTTGAAATACAAGTATAAATTACTTCATTAAAGATATAGGAACTTTTTTTTTTTTTTTTTTTTTTTTGGTACGCGGGCCTCTCACTGTTGTGGCCTCTCCCATTGTGGAGCACAGGCTCTGGAGGCGCAGGCTCAGCGGCCATGGTTCACGGGCCTAGCCGCTCCATGGCACGTGGGATCTTCCCAGACCGGGGTACGAACCCGCGTCCCCTGCATCAGCAGGTGGACTCTCAACCACTGTGCCACCAGGGAAGCCCTATAGGAACATTTTTAATGTTTTAATATAAACTGGCATACACATTGACCATAAACAGTTCAATACATGGTTTTTCCTTGCTCAATATAGAAGCATGATTTAGAAATCTAAATTGAACACCACTTTATATTTCTTTCAGCAACGGATTAAGTTCATCTAACAGGTTGTCAACAGGTCCTAAGGTACTCAGGTTTTTTAGTTTGCCCTGCTTTTATGTGGGAAGTCCAAATTTGAAAATTTCCACTAGATTTTACAACATCCCTTTACATCTTTGTAATTTAGTCATTTTGCCTTACAATGCCATACAATGGGCTATTACATTCCTTGGTGAAATGTAAAATTTAAAGAGATATTAAACCCAAATAACTTCACTGCCTATAAGAGAAATGACAGGGAAATGCTGTCCTAGATCATGTTGTTTTATGGCACTTGTGATTAAGCTCATATATATGTTGGATGCTAAAGATCTGGTAATGTGTACATATTCTCAAACTTTTAGAGAGAAAGGAGAATTAAAATAAATTGTATGGTAAAAATAAAGTTGTAGGTGGTATCAACTCTTAAACTTGGCTGTGCTTCAAATGTTGATAAGAGAACTCTTTGAACTTTAGAATGTATTTTATGTAGATAATTTTATAATTGTAGTTAAGACCAGGATGTCCTGAAGTAAATTATTTCAACCAAAATTGGACTAGTTTATAAATCCTGTAGTACTGGTTTGAAATCTGGACATTACGTACAGGAAAGGGTAAGAGGGGAATAAAAGGATGCCTAGATACCATTCTAAGAAAGAAATTAAAATGTGTAAAATATTTTTGGTACATATATACCTATTCTGCACCACTTTTCACTTCAAAGTATCATTTTCTTTATGTTCTCAAGTACCTAATAGGCTCATGCTGCAATTTCTCAGTTCTATCACATGTGACCTAAAATTACCTACCTCACCTTTCCTTCATATTTGGAAACTACTTTTCCCAGAGCAGCTAGTCTCAATTATCTATTAGATGTAAGTTGATCTTATTAAACTAATTTAATGTTTTTCAAATTTGACAGATGATAAAAATTATCTGGGTTGTATATTCAATATTAGAAATTCTCAGGTCCCATCCCAGACCATCTGATTGATCTCTTTGAATTAACCCATGCCAGTATTTTGTTGTTTTATTTTTGTTTTTTGTTTGTTTTAGAGGCATTTTATTTAGTCAACCGCAAACACTTAGATGTTCAATAGCAGTGGACAATGAAACAGAAATCAAATCAGTTACTTTAATATGTATTCCTTCTTCTTTACAACAAAAGCAAAAAAAAAAATAAGTCTTTCTGCTTTAAGGGAAAAATCAGAAAAATAGGCCAATATATTTTTGTTATGCATAGTAACATAAACAGCTACAAGAAATCTGATTGTAATAATAAGAGAACTTGGATGTTGCTTGTACATTTATTCATTAAAAGGAAGATGGGGGCTTCCCTGGTGGCGCAGTGGTTGAGAGTCTGCCTGCCGATGCAGGGGACACAGGTTCGTGCCCCAGTCCGGGAAGATCCCACGTGCCGCGGAGCGGCTGGACCCGTGAGCCATGGCCGCTGAGCCTGCGCGTACGGAGCCTGTGCTCCACAATGGTGAGAGGCCTGCGTACTGCAAAAAAAAAAAAAAAAAAGGAAGATGGGCCATCATTCTACAAGAGCATGCCTCCACCTGCCTTCATCTGATACTCTTAAGATCTCACATACAAGTAATACCAAGTTAGTTTCAACACTAAAGCTAATTCATATTCCTCATTATTTACTGCTCATGTTTGCCTTAACCAGACAGTAACTCTGGAAGGCTGATGCTTTTCTCTGCTTGTTTTAGTCCACAATTTGTACACTATCTGTGGCAGATACCTTATGCTCAGGCCTTAACTTCAGAAGTTGAACTGTAGATGAAATCTGAAATCTCTGAAGCAACTTCTTCTAGCTTCTCTGGTATAGCATTTAGAGACAGTCCCCACATTACGATGGTGTGAAAGTAATAGATGTTCAGTAGAAACCATACTTTGAATTATGAATTTTGATCTTTTCCTGGACTAGTGATACTCAGGATGATACTATCTCATGATGCTTGGTAGATCCACACGATCATCAGGATAAACAACCCGCACACTTACAACCATTCTGTACCCATACAAACATTCTGTTTTTTACTTTCAGTATAGTATCCAATAAAGTACATGAAATAATCAACACTTTATTATAAAACTGGCTTTTTGTTACATGGTTCTGACCAACTGTAGCCTAATGTACATGTTCTGAGCATGTTTAAGGTAGGCTGGAATCAGCTATGTTATTCGGTAAGTTAGGTGTATTAAATGCATTCTTGATCTACTATATTTTCAAGTAACAATAGGTATATTGGGATGTAACCCTATAGTAAGTTGAGGAAGAGATATATATATATATATACATATATATATATACCATGTTACAAATATTGCTAATATGCATTTATTTAGCCCACACTGATATATCATTATAAATAAGTGTATATAACATAATATATATTATAATACTATATAATGTGAATATGGCAAAGTGTAAAACGCACCTACTAATTAAGGAAAGGACATTTAGATTACTTCATATTTTTAAAATGTATTATAAAAAACACTGTGATGAACATCTTTATAGATAATTATCTCTTTGCATTTGTGACTTTTGCTTTTGCATAGTTTTCTATGTAGAAGCAATAAGAAAAATATGCTATTAAATGTTTTACAAAAGACCTGATACTGAATCTGCTTTTTATATTTAGAAAGGTGTATAACTTATATCAAATAACTTGGCTCTTTATCAGAGAAGATTCCCTGGAAGATCGTATATGGATAAAAGGCGGCAGTCTTGAAGGAGAAGGCAGGAAATAAAGGAGGGTTGAAACATTCTGCATTAAAAAATTAGAGGAATTCAAAATTTGTACCCAATAGTTTGAAAGAGAGAGACAGAGAAAGGAAGGGAGGAAGGAAGGAAGGAAGGAAAGAAGAGAGATGCTGAGAAGAAAGTAAGGGAATGAATAAAGAAAAAATGGGAAGGGGAATTTCATCTTGGAAGAGAAGAAGAAAAGGAGGGAAAGAGTTGAACAACATAGTAAGGAAAAGAGGATCAGGTAGAATCTCTTATAGCGGGAATGGAAAAGGGACTTTTCTGTGCAGGAGATTGTTTATGTATACAATTTATGCATATCTTCCTGATTCTTATTGACTGTCAGATAAATTCTATGAGGTTTTTTGATAAAAATAGTTTGTTTCCCAAGGTTTTAAAGCTTCTTATAATTTAATAATTTTATAGTTGCATAGTAACCCTTTGTAGACTTTCCACAGTGTATTTAACTAATATGGCATTGTTTGACCATAGTAATATAATTTTAGCTATTATAAATTATGTTTTGCTGAGCATATCTATAAATGGATGCTGTCACATATCTTGATCATTCCTAAAATTGGAGATACTGTAACATATGTCACAATATTTTTCCTTAATTGAAATTGGTCAGTGAAATAGGGATATTTTAAAGACTCTACACTTCCAAATTTTCCACTGGCCTGGTAATGCTGCATTATTTTACACTCCATCTGGGGTGTGTGAGTTTGCTTTCTAACTTACTCAAAGTTCACTAGGTACAAGAAACTTTTCTTTTTTTTCTTAAACTTAATTTGGGGTGATAAAACATATTTCATTCTAAAATTGGTATACTTTGAATTGGGATACTTTAAAAAGTATATTTTGAATACATTTTGTGTATTTATACACCATCTGTATCTCTGTATTCCTTCTTTTATGAATTACTGGCACACGTAAAACATTTTTTGTGGGTGATGTAAAAGCTTTTTAAATGTTAAAATCATTAAATAATTTTGTGTAACACACATTTATATTCTTGTACATACTATGAATTAAAATACTAATAGGTATTTTAGTATTCAGCATCCTTATATTACTAAGTGTAGTTGGACTAATATTTTCTTTGTATGCTCTGTTACGTTTTGGCATATTTATGTTACGTTCTTGTGTCTTTATTTTATATACTCTGGTCTAAATTTGTAAAACAAAACTGATGTTAGTCTTCTATTGCTGCCATAACAAATTATGACAAACTTGCTGGTTCAAACGACAAAAATTATTATCTTACAGTTTTGTAATATAGAATTCCAACATGGGTTGCACTAAAATCAAAGTTCAGCATGACTGCCTTCCTTTCTGCAGGCTCAATGGGAGTATCAGTTTCCTTCACTTTTCCAGCTTCCAGAGACCATTCCCATTCCCTGGCACGTGGCCCCCTTCCTTCACCTTCAAAGAACTTCTGTCATCACATCTTTTTCTCTGACTACAGCTGAGAATGATTCTCCATTTTAAGGCCTCATTTGATTAGATTGGGTCCAGCTGGATAATCCAGGGTAACCTCCCTATATCAAGGTTTATAAACTTAAACACATCTTCAAAATCTCTTTTGCCATGTAAGGTAACAGACGCTTGAGATTAGGATGAGGACATCTTTTTAATTGCTTATTGGCTTTTAAGTCTCCCCTTATCTAACAGGCTTGATTCTACACTTACAATATCATTATACCTTGAAATCCATTACTAATGCTTAGCTGATTCTCTCATTCACACTCTCTGAAATCATTTCAAGATTTTGAAATTTTGGAGTGAATCTTTTGATTATTTCCTAGATGCAGATATTAAACAGGAAGAATCATTTTGGTGTGTTTTCCCTCTCCTTTGCACTGAAATTATTTTATTTGGAAATCATACTCCTTCACTCAATAACAGCTAAAATACCTCCCTCTTTCCTCTTTATACTAGTCTGCTTGAGCTGCCATAACAAAATATCACCGGCTGGGTGGCTTAAACAATGGAAATGTATTTCTCACTGTTCTTGAGGCTGGGAAATCTAACATCAATGTGCTGACAAGATGCCATGACCTCTTCTCGTGGCTTGTAGGCAGCTGACATCTTGCTGTGTGCACATATGACCACTTCTTTGTACACAAGTGGAGAAAGAAAGAAATCTCTGGTGTCTATTCCTCTTCATATAAAGAAATCAGCTCTATCAGATTAGGGCCCTGCCCTTGTAACCTCATTTAATCTTAATTACCCCTTTAAAGAGTATCTTTAAATATGGCCACATTGAGGGGTTAGGACTTCAACATACGAATTGGGGGGGGTGGACACAATTCAGTCTATAATACTCTCCCATCTTCAAAAGCAATCTAGAGACATTAAGTTCTCATAATATGCAGCTTAGACAGTGTTGAGACCATTCCCATACAATCATCTTGACATTCTGTAATAAATTAGCATTTATTTAAAAAATTCAAAACTGCATTTATGCAATTCTCTGAAAAAAGCAAATATTCTAAAAATATATATATCCTAACTTACACCTAACTTAAACAAGTGGGTTGGGAATATGAAATATAAATTACTATTCAGAAAAATCAAGCCAATAAATTAATCTTAAAATATTGTATCAAGACTGAAATGTCTCTACAATTTGAGAGAAATTGTCCAACAATTGAGACAGTGTCAGTTATCCTGGAACATGAAGTGAGATGAAAAGGCAGAGATAATGTTTAAGATGACATACAATTAAGTTTTAAAATTACTATTCAAAATATAGAAAATAGAAATGTGTGACATTAATGAGTCAACATATACAAAAAGAAACAGACTTATATCACCACTACCCCTATTTGTAGAGAACGTAATAACAATAGGTCATGGAAATAAAAACAAATTTTACACTAAAATGATAGTTCCATAAGGACAGAACTCTCTTTAGCTCACTCCTGTATCCTTAAAATCTGCATAGATCATGCAACTAATAAAGTCTTTTCTTAAATGATTAAAGAAATAAAAAATATATATAATGCACATGGAAATAAGAACACACCCTTAAAATAAAAACACAGAGCCCTTTTGTGAGGAACCAAATAGAATTTTTAAATACAAAAGTATGGGAATAGAAATTTAAAAATTATTGCAATAATTGGACACAGATGAAGAGAGAATTCATTAACTGGAAGATATATCTGAAGAAATTACTCAGCATAATGAAAAAAAAAAAATAGAATATACCAAAGACCAGACAGTTTCACAAGTTAATTCTTCTAAACATTTTTATAAGAATTAACACCTATCCTTCTCAAACTATTCCAAAAAATTGCAGAGGAGGGAATACTTCTGAACTCACTCTAGTAGATCAGCATCAACCTGGTACCAAAACTAGTCAAAGACACCACAAAAAAAGAAAATTACGGGCCAATATCACTGATGAAATTTGATGCAGAAATCCACAACAAAATTTTAGCTAACTCAATTCAACAATACACTAAAAGGACCGAACATCATGATCAAGTGGGATTTATTCTCAGGGTGCAAGGATGGTTCAATATCCAGAAATCAATGTGATACACTACATTAACAAACTGAAGAATAAAAATCATACGATTATCTCAATTAATGCAAAAAACAACATCTTGACAAAATTCTACATTTATTCATGACAAAATTCTCAACAAAGTGGGTATAGAAGAAACATACCTCTACATAATAAAGGCCATTTATGACCAACCTACAATAACATCAAACCAACATTTCATCATCAATGCTGAAAAGTTAAAAGCATTTTCTCCAATATCAGGAAAAGTCAAGAATGCCCATTCTCACCGCTTTTATTCAACATAGTATTGGAAGTCCTAGCCACAGCAATCAGACAAAAAAAAAAAGAAGGAAATTAAAGGACTCCAAACTGGGAAGAAAAGTAGGACAGCTACATGCAAATGAATCAAACTAGACTACTTTCACATATCATACACAAAATAAACTCAAAATTATTTAAAGACTTAAATGTAAAACCTGAAATGATAAAACTCCTAGAAGAAAACATAGGCAGTATGTTCTTTGACATCAGTCTTAGCAACTGTCTCCTCAGACAGGGGAAACAAAAGCAAAAATAAACAAAATGGGACTACTCCAAACTAAAAACTTTTGCACAGTGAAGAAAACTTTCAACTAATCAGAAAAACTGCCTACTGAATGGGTGAAGATATTTGCAAATGATATATCTGATAAGGGTTTAATATACAAAATATACAAAGAACTCATACAACTCAACATCAAAAAAACAAACAACCCAATTTAAAAAGTGCAGAGGACTTAAAGAGACATTTTTTCAAAGAAGATACACAGATGGCCGTCAGACATGTGAAAAGATGCTCAGCATTATTAATTATCAGGGAAATGCAAATCAAAACCAAAATGAGATACCACTTCACACCTGTCAGAATGGTTATCATCAAAAAGAAAGCGCACAAGTATGGGTGAGTATGTGGAGAAAAGGAACCCTCTTGCACTATTGGTGGAATGTGAATTGGGACACCCACTATGAAAAATAGTATGGAGTTTCCTCAAAAAATTAAAAACAGAACTGCCATATGATAATTCAGCAATTTCACTTCTGGCTATTTATCCAAGGAAAATAAAAAACATTAACCTGCAAATTCATGTGCAACCCAATGTTTGTGCAGTATTATTTACAACAGCCAAGATATGGAAGCAACCTCAGTGTCCACAGATATATGAATGGATAAAGAAGGTGTGAAATATATATACACATACACACAATGGGATGTTACTAAGCCATTAAAATAATGAAATCTTGTATTTTGTGACAACATGGATGGATGTATTGTGCTAAGTGAACTAAGTCAGGCAGAGAAAAAGAAATACCACATGATCTCACTTATATCTGAAGTCTAAAAAATGAAACAAATATGTAAACAAACCAAACAAAAGGAAAACTGATTCATAGGTATGGAAAACAAACATGTGGTTGCCAGAAGGGTGAGGGGTGATGGGTAAAGGGGATTAAGAGGTACAAACTAATGGTTATATAATAAACAAATCATAGGGATGAAATATACAGCATACAGAATATGGTCAATAGTATTGTAATAATTTTATATGGGACAAATTACTACTAGACTTGTGATCATTTCATGATATATGTAAATATCAAGTCATTTTGTAGTACACCTGAAACTAACAATATTGTATATCAATTATATTTCAATAAAAATATTTAACTCCTAGAGTCATTCAGACTGGAAAGTGTACTATTCTCATGGCAAATTAATTTCTAAACCCAGTACATACCAAGAATTTATTATACTTAGAGAATATTGTGACCTTTATTGTAATATCATTTAATTTCCTTCCATACTTGCCCTAGGTAAAGCTATGTTCTCCTTTCTCATGTGGTGGCCATAACTTCTTATTGGCTGGTTGATAAAGCCTTATCACCACAAATTTGCTTTCCAAATCAGAAACCACACTTAATTTACTTTTAATAATCAAACCAGAGTGAATTTGAAAGCACAGAATATGGTCTGAGAGAGACTGAAGATTAACCAGCGAGAATTCCTTAAAGAAATCTTCCAATCTAGGTGGAGTCCCAAACAAGATAAAGTGAAATAAAGTTTAGGCTGCCAATCCAGTACCAACTATCAGAGCCTGATTCTAGCAATCGTCAGGCCAAGACTGCAAACTTCAACTGGTAATTTCATTATAGTAATTTAAGATGTGCCCCACCCGCCCCCAAAATAGTCAAGACTATATTTTTAAGACTTTACCTAGTTTATAATCTTCTCACAGTTTTTACATATAATTATAACTTAATTAGATATGGAAATCCTATATTGTCTAAATAAATTTAGGTGCACAGGAAAAGTTTCATGGCATCATGATTTCAGGGTTTTTTGTTCCTTTTGCTTTTATTTTCATTAAGTTTGTATAATTTTCTGTCTTCAATAGGAGTTAAAAGAATATATCTAGTTAGAATATGTTTGCATTCATTTTTACATAGAATAATATCAGATTTTTTTCTATCTTCAGACTAAATACATCCAAAGTGTTTTTATTTTCAAAAATAATTTTATTATGCATAATTCATGCATACCAAAGTATATAATGTTCATATAAATATAAAGAATAATATTGATCTGAATATTCATGTAATAAAACACCTGTGTGTGAATTACAACATTAAGAGTACATTGAAAGCACATTGTTTAAAATAAAATTGCATTTTCCTCCTACCTCTCCCTGATATAATCACTATTCTGAATTTAGTGTTTACCATTCACTTTAATAAATATATATTTTAGCCTCCTATGCATGCATCCATAAATAGATATGGTTTACTTTTACAGAGTGTTAAACTTTATAAATGGAGTAATTATGAATGAAGTATCCTGATTTACTAAATCTTATCTTTGTAGGAGTCTTCATGAAGAGGCATATTGTTCTACCAGCATGCTATCCTTTTATCATATGCATATATTTCAATTTACTTTTGCATTCAAACATGTCATTGTGACTTTTGTGACAAAAAAATGACCTTCTGTTTTTCTGTTATAAGCAGTATTGTCATGAATATTTTCTATATATCTCCCAGTGTCATATGCAAGGATTCACTAGGATATTTTTCTAGAATGTTGAACATCTTTTCATGTTTATTAACTCTTCATATTTTCTCTTGTATGACATGCCTATTCATGACTTTCCTCTTTTTTGATTGTTGCTTTCTTTTTATAATTGATTCTTAAGTATTGCATAATGCTTTTTTGCCAGTCTATTCTGACTGATATAGCTATATCAGCTTTCTTTCTTGTATTGATGCGATATATATATAAAATTTATGTATGCTATATGTATAAATATATATTTACAAAGCTCTCATTTTAATAGTTTGCATTGTTTTCAGTAGTCTATAATAGACAATCATGTCTACAAATAGTGATATGATATTTGTACTTTTTGGTCTTATTGTGCTGATTTCAAATGAAACAAAATTTACAATAGAAATAGATGAAGACAAGCATTCTTATTTTTTCCCAATTTTAATGGAAATGAGTTTAACATTTCAATATTAGGATGCCATTTGATAAAGGATTTTGATAGATACACTTTTCAGATTAAAGAATTTCCATTCTATCCCTTGTTTTCTAATATTTTATTTGTTTTGTTTATGATAAATTGATATTTACTTTGACCACATGTTTTTCCCTGCATCTTTTGTAATTGTAGGTCCTTTTTTTTTTCTTTTAAGTGGTTAAAATGGAGAATTAAATTGATAACTATTCTAACGTTAAATCCAACTTGAATTCCTGGGATAAATCCTACATGGTTCATATACTTTATATATTGACGGATTTCATCTGTAATAGTTTGTTTATAATTTTTGCATCTATTGTTATGATTGATACTGGCCTATAATTTTTCTTTCTTGTATGTTTTTTGTTTGATTTTTTTTCAATGCTATTCAAGCCACACACATTTTTATGTTATGTTTTATTTATTTTTTTTTTTGCAAAATACTCTCTGTTTTATTGTCTTTGGAATAGTTTGTTTATGCTTGGTATTAACTATGTTTGGCATTGCTTAGTATTTGTTTGATCACCCTTAAAGCTGCCTGGATTTGGTAATTTTTTATGTGATCATCTTAATTACTGTTTCAACACCTTTAATAGTTATAGAATCACTAACATTTTCCATTTCTTCTTGTTTTAGTAGGCTGAATTTTGCTGGAAATATGACAAGTTAGCTACACTTTCACATTTTTAATTTACTGGTATCAATGTTACTATTTTTTCTTATTATTATCTTAATGTCTGTTGTATTTATGCCTGCTTTCTTAGAGTTCTTGTTTGAAATTTTGTTTATTTGGACCTTCTATTTTTATTTCAATAAGGCTTGCTAGAGATCTGACAATTTTATTAGTCTATTCAAATATTACATTTTTGGACATTTTTGATCATGCTACTTGTTTTATTTCTTATGTTGATTCTATTTTATTCTTTTCTGATCCATATTTTTTCCATCCTTCATTTATCTGTGATTTTTCTTTTGCTCCTTTCCTATTGTCTGAATTTAATTGTTTAACTCATTCATGTTTATCTTTCTTCTTTTGTGATATAAGCATCTTAAGGCTGAACATTTTCCACTACATGACTACACCACTTCAGTGGATGTATTTAGCTACATCCACTAGGTACTGATACATGGATTTTTAATTCATTCTACGTATTGTCTAATTTCTTTTTAGACATTAGGCATTTTAGGTGTTCCTTTTAGATTATTTTTATTATTCCTGAAATATAGCTTTTACATTGTTTAACTGGGTTTGAAAATTATTAGATTTTTTTTTCTCAGACAGGAAGAAAAAGGAATGCACAATCCTAGCAGAGACTGGAGGAACAGCATAAGTTCAAAATCAGATACAATGACTTTGAGATATCAGAATCTTAGATATGCAGAAATGCAAAGCAGGCAGATGAAACTCAGGGAAGTCCAGGCCAGAGATATAAACTTGAGAATTGCTTGCATATAGATCGACTTGAAATGCATGAGAATCAACATGATTCTCCTGGGAGAAGGTGCATAGTTAGAACTAAGAGGACTCAGCACTAAGGGTTAAGGAACCCCAGCATCTGAAAGTCAGGAATTTTCAAGTGATAAAGTAAAGGCAGTTTCATTGATAAAATGAAGCAGCTTAGTTGTTAAATAGAGTAGAGAAATAATTTGGCAGCTAGAGGAGACATTTGGTCAAAAGGTTGATTAAAAAAAAAAATCCTGGAGAGAGTGATTGAAGACATAGAAGAGAGGAGGGGAAAACTAGAAAAGTAAAAACGCAAAGCAGCCTAAAATAAAAAGACTGACAACATCAGATGTTGTCAAGAAAGTGAAACAACTAGAATTTTATATTTATTGTTGGTGGGAATATAAAACACACAATAATTTTGTAGAAATGAACTCTGTCAGTTTCTTATAATAACCATATATTTTGTGAGCCAGCAATTCCACCCATAGATACTGATCCAAAAGAAATAAAAATGTATATTCATAAAAGTATGTCCATAGCTACTATATTCCTAATAGCCCCAAATCAGAAATAACCCAACTGTTCATTAATAGCAGAAGAGATGAGTACACTGGAGTACATTCAGAAAATATAATATTACTCATCCATGAAAATAAACTACTGATACATGTAACAACATGGATGAATCTAAAAAAATGTGCAGAGTTAAAGAAGCCAGACACAAAGTAGTATATCCTATATGATTCCATTTTATATGAAGTTCTAAAACAGGCAAAACTAATTTTTGTTGGAAAAAAAAAGAACAGCAGTTTCCTCTTTTGTGGGTGGAGGTAAGGTATTGATTGGGAGGGAGATGTGGGAATTTTCTGGGGTGAGAATAATGTCCTATATCTTGATAAGGGGTTGGGTTATACAAATGCATGTGTTTATCGAAACTCAACAAGTATATATTCCATTGGATGTAAAATTTACTTCAAGGGAAAAAATCCAAAAATAAATATTAAAGTTTAGGCATGATAGTCATGTTGAATTATTTAGGGGAAATGTAATGTCTGAAATTTACTTGGAAATACATTTAAAAATTACAAATTTACAAGATGGTTGGATGGTAGATGGTTAGCTATGTGATAAAATGAATATAGAGAAATATCAAGTATCTACTGAATCTAGGTAGTGAATACATGGATGTTTACTTTCTACGTGTTTGAAAATTTTTATAACAGAATGTTGGGGAAACAGGCAGTAGGGAGAAGGTTTCTGGAACTTATGTGGCTGGATTTCCTTTTGATATGAGGAATGTCATATCAATGCAAGGATTTGTAGGGAAAAAGCAGAAGAGGCGCTGGTCCTGGAATAAACCAACTCCAACAGAAAAAGAAGAAATGAGCATAATTAAGTCATTCTGGTATGATAAAATTCCTCACAAATCTCAATTTGTAGAATCGGGAAAAATGTCTGGACGTTTTTTTATGGCCCAAAACTGCTCATCAGTTTTTGAGACTATTAAGGACATAGCCAACACGTGGCACAGTGACCACTCATTGCCATTTCCGTTAATCAAGTGTTCCTTTTCTTCCTGTAGCACACTCTTGAATCATGCTAAGAGCCAAAAATCATAGTCTTTTTAACTGCATAAGGCATCTCCTTTTCCATGTCTGTTTGTTCATTTAAAATCTATTCTTCACTATTCTACTTAGGAATCCTTTCTTTTGCTCTCTCAATGCTTTAGAGTTCAAGGCATCTTCATTTCCTTTTTGTGACTCCCTCTGACAGCTGATGCAAGCTGGCAGAAGATGAAAGGTATTTAAAGTGTGGCAGAAGCGCTCAGTTCACATAAAGCAGTGATTCTCTCCTCTGATACATTCTTGATTGCTCTGAACTGTGCTGGCTTAAACAAGTCCAATTTCTCTATATTCTTTCATACAGTATTTGAATTTTCCTCTGACGAGCATGCCCTCACTCATTTGTTTGCATGTTTATATTTTCTGTGGCAAGCAAGAATAAAGGAAAAGGGAAAGGTGAGGGTCGTCTCTAAAGGAGAAATGCTGGAGTGGACTGACCTGAAAGGTGCCATCACATATAGCAGGGGAGACAGGAGCATGCTTTGTGGAAAAGGAATGCACCACGCAGAAGCAGCACTGCCAAGATGGTCCTTAAAATCAGCTCCATGTAGAGACTGGACCCTGAAATTAACAGCAAACATTCTTTTTGGATTCTTTTTTTAATGACAAAGTTTCAGTAAAATTTTACCAAGGTTGAGGGGAAAAGTAAAAACAAAATTTGTTAAAAAGTAGCATGTATATTCAAACTTTAAATTTCTTGCCAGTTCAGCAATGTTAGATGTCATGGGTAACACAGGGAATACTTATTTAAAATTTTCATATACTCTCAGAATGAATCAAGATTAAAATGAGGAGGTGCACATATTAATGTAAAAGGAGCAAAATCTCAAGCCTTCTTCCAGGTGAAAGATTAGTCACTTAGGTCCTTCCCATCTCAAAGGCAAAATTGCAACTGTTCTTTGCTTGCTTTAGAAACAAGCTTGTTAAAAATAGTTCTCTAGACATTTCCACTCTGTTAGATAACTAGCATACAATGTTTAAGAAACAACCCCTTTCCTTAATCCTGATCAAAGTATAAGGAACTTTGTAATAGCGAGTACATTTGATCTAAGAGGCTGATCATACATGAGCAGATGTATAAACTCTGCTTTAGGTAGCCTGACACAAACAGATATTTTAAAATGTGTTTAGGGCTTCCCTGGTGGCGCAGTGGTTGAGAGTCCGCCTGCCGATGCAGGGGACACGGGTTCGTGCCCCGGTCCGGGAAGATCCCACGTGCCGCGGAACAGCTGGGCCCGTGAGCCATGGCCGCTGAGCCTGCGCGTCCGGAGCCTGTGCTCCGCAACGGGAAAGGCCACAACAGTGAGAGGCCCGCGTACCGCAAAATAAAAAAAAAACAAAAACAATAAAATATGTTTAGATTTTTCAGTGTACCTCTTACTGTCAAGTTTTGTTTTTATTTTTGGTGTTGTTAGTGCCATGCACAAAGTAGGTTAGTGTGTGTTTAATTATCCAAACATAAAAAGAAACTTGAGAAAACGTCTTTATTTCAAATTCTGACTTTGTCTCCTGTACTCCAGTTCTTACTGGTATTAGACACAGTGACATATAGACAGAGAAGGGACATGACATAGATAAAACAAACAAAAATTGACCAAAATACAGGAAGATGATATTTATAATGCCGCTGACAAAGGCAGTCACTTCACTTTAAATAATGTGGCATGCTGCAAAACTATAGTAATTACTAGAATTTCATTTTCATTAACTAATAAACCAAGGAAAACAATTTAAGTATCTGAATGTCATTTTTCAAATGAAAATAAACTGTAAACATTTGAATAACATCACAGCAGGGATAATATACCTAAGAAAATCTATTGAAAAATGCTAGTGGATTCATCCTCTTCTATCACATTAAAACTGCAATTGACTGTAAACCTCCTACCACTCTCCACTGAGACTTTAATTGTAAAGATTCCTGTTACATATCATATTAGAATTTAGTTAAAATTGTAGAACACATTATTTCCAATCAGATAGCCAACCATCACTCACAAAGATTTTTAAAAAGGTGATTAATAATTCATCTCAGATAAGGAAAAGATCTATATTTATACCATCTCCTCAGCCACCATAAACTACCTGACAATTGTTCAGTAATGATGCCCAGTAAATTCTTTAAAATGGTAATTTGTCATTCTGTCACTTCATTTGTGACCTAAAATTCCTCACTTGAGGCATCATCAAATAAATTAATCACTTTCCAGGATCCATTTCTCTGTTCTGCATGTTATTATGCCCGGGCTCTCTTGTGTTTCTCTTCATTTACATATATTTAATGGCTGAGCCGTGGTTCACGATGGCACATAACGCACACATCTCATTACAGGTGAAATATTCTAACTGCCACTATCACTGGGAAAGAAAATAACTCTCCCAATTTAATTTTCCTGATGTAACAAAACCATGATTCTTCACTATGAAATGTTGATGCCATCCGTCACAATCAATAAAATCATCACAGAAGTACGCCTTCTTCAGCATCTTTCTATCATACCAGTATTATATGAGGAAGGTAATTAAACTCATAATATGTAATGAATGTAAATGAAGTAAAAATCCTCATGTTAGCTCTCTATCTATGCTTATTTTACAGTTTTGATTTAAAATATTTTCCCCACAACTTACAAGTACATAAGACCTGAATAGAGAGATATCCACGGCAAAGACAATATTCATCAACAAATACAACTAATTTTTTAAAAATAGCACTTTTAATATAAAAGTACCAAGTGTTACTATTTGCAGATTTTTCACTTAACAGATATAATCTCTTTGCTCTTACATATTTTCGGGCTTTCTTCAAGTGTACCTAGTTGTTTCAATGCACGTGCTATCATGTGATGAATCAAGTGTTTTTTTTTTTTTTTTTTTTTTTTTTTAGTAACCTGGACTACTTGATTCCTCCCACTTAAGCGCTGCAGGTACTGTCTGTTCTCAAGTAAGATATCACCTTGGCAATCTTGCCCATCTCTGCCTGAGGAAGCCTAACAAAAATATAGATCATAGAATCAGGACGTTTCACAAACAAGGGTTTGGGAATTAGCACTTGGGAACTATTTCCACCTACTGTAAATATTCATCTTAAATTGCTATCGCATTATTTTTGTAAAGGTCATTAGGGAGTGTTTTAAAGTAAACTAGTGCCATGTACACATCGCCCATGTTTCTAAGTATGTTACAACTTAATTTAACATTCCTTAACTAGTTCTCCCCACATACTTAGGAACATTAGTTTCAGGGGAATGATGGCTTACAGAAGTCCATTTGGAATGAGGATTCCCTTCATTATGAATTCATCATCAAAGAACGGGGACTTTCTTTATCTTGGAAGTAGTCCCTGTTTACCTATTTAAAATAATGCTTGAGAAAGTATCTAAAATCAGAAGTGAAATATTAACTCTACATCTCTGAAGCAAAGGAGAAAGTAGGTGAATATCACTGCTCCACAGATGAATGACCTCACTACAATATTGACAAACCATCTACACTGTACTACCTACCTTCCTCATTAATTATCATATAGTTATTTTTAATGGGCACTTATTTAAGAAAAAAAAGACTGTGTGTGCAGTTTTGCGTATATTTTTATTAACACTGCAGCAGTCTGTTAACCTAAAGCAAATCCTCCAGCACATAAACCTCCATAGAATTAGTTGGAAAATAGTGGCTAACCACTCTCTGGCGCTCTTTGGGGAAAGCCTGAGGTGGATCTGAATTTGTAGAGTGTCATCAGCTCAGACTGAAACAAAACCTGGGAGTTTTGATGGGTGTAGCATGAGACTCGACCAGGACCTCAGATGATGTTCTGGTACGGGGTACAGCTGATTGAATCTTCGAATAGACACCAAAGTGACTTGGAATGGCTCATTGTGGTGATGGTGGCAGGGGATAGAAAATGAACTTCTATCCTAATAAACAAAACAAACACACCTCAAATATAGAAAATAAGATTGGGATGCAGTGGTTTGGATTGGAAGAGTTACACTGTAAGGCTATCAGAAAATCTCATGAAATCTATAACCAAGTGACACTAAATATACGTATTAAAACAAAGACTTCAGGCAAAATATATTAAACTGTTTTGGACAATAGGAAAAGAGATAGAGAAAAAACATTGTTTATGATCATGAATGAGCTCTGTGCATTTTAGCAAATTTTATGCACTGACTAGTCAATGAACTAAAGTATACTTTAAGGACAGATGCCAATAGCCAGTAAAGAAAACAGGTAGGAAGGTGAGTAAGATTTGCATGATAAACAAACAGGAATGAGGACAGATTCTTGCCAATACAAACACATATATTAATTATGTTAAATGTACCACGGAAACTCATGATTGCCCACATTGTGGAAGAGTGCACTTAAACAAGACCAAAACTTTATAGGGGGTGGGGGTATTTCCTTATTATTTAAACAATCACATATTTTGCAGAAGAAGAATTCACACCCCCAGCCATATTTACAGTTTTACTAACAAAAACTGCCCAAACTGAGATGTTTGGTTATTCCACTCGTAGAAATCTGGCCATTAACAGGTGTACCCTAATAATAGCACTAGGAAATATTGTTGCTACAAGTAGGTGCCTCAAATATTGTTTTCCACACCACAGAAAATTTGAAAACTTAGTTAAACCCCAAGCTGCTGTTGTTAAAATAAATGCTGCATGGGAATTTTCAATTAAATTGAAGTTTCCATGGGGCAAGTCTTAATAAACCTAAGGTAGCAAGCTTAGTTCTTCTATGGCCAAAGGCCAATGTTTATAGGCTTCTTAAATAAATAGTTTTGCCTGAGACAACTCATTACTGAAAATTTGAATTACCCCAGAACACAAAGTAAACATTGTACTGAGTTTGATCCACTGGTTAACTAGGTAACTTTGCATAAATTACATTTCCTCTTGAGAGTCTCTTCCTCCTGATCTGTAGAATTGGAATTTAAAAACAAACAAACAAACAAATGTAATTTACAGGATGGCTACCAAATCAATAAGCAAATGGGTGAAAGTAAGTTAATAATGCTTTAAATATTAGGCTAATTACATTTCTTTTTCTTTTGTGTTACATTAATTTGCTAGAACTGCCATAACAAAATACCACAGACTAGGTGGCTTAAACAATAGAAATTTCTCTCTCACAGTTCTGGAGGCTGGAAGTCCAAGATCAAGGTGTCAGCAGGTTTTGTTTCTCCTGAGGTCTCTCTCCTTGGCATGCAGACAGCCACCTTCTGGCTATGTCCTCACATAGTCTTTCCTCTATGCATGTGTATCCCTGGTTTATCTTCATTTTCTTATAAGGACCTTGGTCATTGGATTAAGTTCCACCCTTATGACCTCATTTAATATCAATTACCTTTTTAAAAGCCTAGCTCCTATAATCACATTGGGGGTTAGAGCTTCAACATGTGAATTTTGAAGGCACACATTTCAGTCTGTAACAAGTCAAATAAGTTCACATATACACTATCAAAAATCTTAAGGAACATTTCTTAGGATAACTGTGATAGAAACCATGATTGCTCACTCATACCTGGTTTTCTCTCCTCTCAGGCATTTGGGAAAGTCAAACATCCCATCCTTTTACACTTAAGTGAATACTTGTGACTAGTCTTGGCCCATTGATTATAAGTGTATGTGATAATTTTAACTCTTGGTGTGAGGCTCTCTGGCACTCTGTTCCCTTGCTGTAGTGATCACGATCTGATGTGAGATGTGAGTGTCACAAGACTGAGTCAGCCTGGATGGCTGAGTCTCCACATGGAGGAAAGCTGCCCTGCATAGTTACTCAATACTGCAGCAGAGTTTGCATGCATAAGAAACAAACCCTTGGTTTTGTTAAACCACTGTGGCAGGCACATCCTAAAGTGAGTCCTAATGAGTCACACCCTTGTATAATCCCTTCTCCTTGAGTGCAGGTAGAATTTAGGACTTGCTTCTTACCAAAAGAATATGGCAAAGGTGAAGGGACAATTAACCCCTTGAATAGGTTATGCTTTGTGGCAAGGGACTCTGTTACAATATAAAAGACTCTGCTTTAACAGACCACAGAGGAGAGACTCTCCTTCAGGCCTAGAAGATGAAAGCTGCTAGGATATGAACTGCCCGAGGAAAGGACACGGTAGCAAGCAACTCTGGGAGGCCTCTAGGTCCTAAGGGTATTCCCTAGCTAATACCTAGCAAAAAAGCTGGACCCTCAGTGTTACCATCTCAGGCACTGAATTCTGCTAACAATGACATGAACTTGGGAGAGTACCCCAATCTCTAGAAAGGAATGCAGCCTGGTCAACATCTTGCTTGCAGCCTTGTGAGATACTGAGCAAAAAAACTCTGGTCAACTACGCTCATACTTCTGATTCATGAAAACTGTGAGATAATAAATGTATGTCGTTTTAAGCTATTGAATTGGAAGTAAATTTTAAGCAGCAGAAAAAAACTGACCTAGCCACTGAGACTTTAGGGTTGTTTGTCTTCACATCATAAATCTAGACTATCTTGATTGATGTTAGAGCAATTGGTAAGGAAATAACAGGGGCTGATTGCCAAAGCAATTCAGTGGATAATCAGCTGAACAATCATAACACAACATGAATGTAGAAGAATGGACTGGCAACATTCAGAAAGCAAATGTGCTACTGCATTAATCGCTCACTCACATTTTTGTCCTTTGAATGATCTGAAGACATACTTCTTGAATTTCAAGGTTTCACAAATTTTAGAGAGTTATCAAAAACACAGATTTCAGAAACAGGATATCGGGACAAATATAAAGGATAAATCTAAAAAATATTAAATAAAATAAAAAGTAGGGCCTTTGTTACCAAGTCAAGCCCTGACTTTTTTAGCAACTACAGCTATATGACTTGCATACCATGATTTCAACTGATGCTTCTCCCATCTAACCTAAGAGGAGCATAAACTGAAGCAAGCATCTTTCATTCTGAGAATATTTGGCCACATTTAATCTGGTGTCATCTTCCTCTCCCTCTTCAGCAGCATCATCAGAAAACATGTATATAAGAACTGTGCTGGCTTCTATACAGAATAAATAATAGACACCATCCCTACATATGGGAAGTTTCACATATAAGATATTCATGTGCACTCATTATAAAGAAGAGATAGAGTTGAAATAAATACACAATCCTAAGACATACAAAGAACTAAATCCTCTAATGTTTAGAAAAGGTTTGGCTAATGAATCACAGAATGAAAGCTTAAAGCATGGCAAATTATAAAGAGAATTCTCTAAGAGTCTTTGTTGGTTTGGGGGTATAAGCACAAAAAAGAATATCAGAGACAGCTCTAGTTCCTTCAAAATGGCAGCATCCCAAGAGAAATGATAAAGTAAAATATTCTCTCGCCAGTTTGTAGAACTGTGGAACATCAATAAATACATTAAGTAAATAACAGGTCTCCTGTACATCTGACCACTGGAATTCATAGGAGAGTCTGTGAAATCTTTTTGTGTATAAGTTAATAATTGGGCATATTTTCTACTGTCCAGGAGAATATAAACACAGACCTGATTGAAAGCATGATACCATCTCTTCTAGTCTTTGATTCAATCAGATAATAATTTTTCAAAGAATTTTTTTAACACCTTATTCCAAAATGCTAAAGTGACCTCTTTTTTCTCTCCTTTGACATTTGACTGCAATAGGTGTGTTGAATTCCATACCGAGGATACTGTTATCATTACAGAAACAAGTCAAAGGGAGAAGTTGTCTATTTGAGTAATGCTGACGTAGCTCACATGGGTGGGTGAGTATGTGGACTTCAGCATTTTCAGTGGAACAGTGTCCAGTAAATATATGAGGCTTGTACCAACTCTGTACATTTCACAAAGTAAGATGGAATGGAACTGACAAGTACAACTAACTCATTCCCTTTTAGTAGTCTCAGTTCTGGGGAAGCAAACCAAAACCCTGAAACATATTTTCTGTTTTACTTATTGCACAATATGGTGAGTGTTTTAAAAATTATTAATATTATCACTTGCTGTTTTGGTTTTCTGGGGTACCCAGTTTCAATGAAAACAATTAATAGTAAATGTGAATTTGCTCCTCAATGCTGGGAATTGGAATTTTTTTAAGTAGGCACATCCTGTTTTCAGTAATTGGTTGTACTACCAAGGAGTTAAACAAAAGATGAAACATCCTTCAAAGGGAGACAAATGGAATTAATATTCCAATTAGGTAATTACAATCTACCAGCCTAAAAATCTTCAGTCTTTTCCTTTGCAATAGCAGATTACTGTACAACATAGCTCTGTTGTAGTTAAAGCCTATTTTCTTACACTACACACAAGAGTGCTTTTCAAGTTTGGGTTAAAATCATCTCTTCTGAAGTTTAGAGCAGCTAGTTCTGACTTCTTTGGAATTTTCTGGCACGACACAGCAAAAGAACTGATTTTTACATTAAGTCCTTCATATTCTAAAATTGTCTTAAAATACAAAATGTGTTGGCACAGCATAAATTTCAGCTAGATAAATACAGAATAACAATATGGAGAAAATATGGATTATAATACCAGTTTCTTAAATTAATAGGGCCTTATTGGAATACTGAACACATGCTGTCAACTTTCATTTTCTCAATTAAAAATACTGCATTTGTGATGGGAGGGTGAGGATGGTTGCAGGAATAATAAATGGAAAAGTTAGGGTGTTCCTTTCCCCTATGTGCATCAAAACTCCTTCGTGTTTGAACCCAAAGTGTCCCATACCTTTCAAATGGGAACAGAGAGAGAAGCAACACCTCACATGCATACACATGTATGCAAGCTCACACGTACTCTCACTGCACTTGTGTGCACATGCCCTCCCTCATTCACATACACTCTCTAGAAAGAAAATGTCATGAAATAAAATTATAATCCCAAATACCAAACCCAATTTGAAATTGTTGAAGGATATCAGTAATTATAATTTTGCCAACTATTTTAAAGATAAGGTCAACACTTTGTTGTTACTGGATAATTTAAAGTGTCAAATAAACTCATGCTCCTTGTTAAAAAAATAAAGCAAATAGTTGAGTGTGATATAAAGCAAAAGGGCTTAGTTCCCTATTCTACTCTTCTGAAGGAATCATTGTTCACTGATTGGTTTATATTCTTGAAGGTATCTATGACTTGTTTTGTGCTCTTCACAACATACTATGACTATCTTTTCATAACAGTTTTGATAGACTCCTTTTAATAAATATTTAAGTGTTTCTTACACGTTAGGAGACAAAACAAAATGTGGAGCATACATTAGAGAGGGTGATCAAGGAGGCAGGAGCGAAAATGTGAACAGAGACCTGAATAAATATGCCAGTGTGCTGTTTCAGGGAATGGATGTATCATTAGGACCTTCAAGTTGGTTCCATCTTTCCACTATGTCAAGGAATAAAATGGTCGTAAGTAAATGCTGGATTCTTGTGTGAGTTTTTCAGCCTAAAGAGTTCTAAAAGTGCAACAGATGAGCATTTAAAATGTTAATAAATATTTCCAAATTGCCTTCTAACCTAGTTTACCAACATGCCCGACCACCAAGACTGTGTAAATGTTCCTATTCTCCCCAACCCTTGCCAACCCTGCGGACCATCACACTTTTTTAATGTTCTGAATCTTACTGATGAGGAAGATACACAGAAACCATATCATTTATCATATCACCTTACATTTTAAGGTGATTCCTATGTTGTGCAAAGGATAAGGGGAGAAATAGTCAAAAAGTGTTGAGGGGTGTGCAGCTGCCCATTTACGTAAGGCAATTGAGAAATGCCTCTTTGAGAGGGTGACATTTAATCAGACCCCAGAAGGAAGTAAAAGAGTGAACCACACAGGGACAGGCCTTCCAAGCAGGGAAACAGCAAGTGACACAGGATCCTGCTAAGTGTGACAAAGAGGCCAGAGGCCAAGTCAATGAGTGAAATGTAAGTAGTAGTAGATGAGGTCAGAGAGGTAGCAGGTATCAAACCAGGTAGCACTTTGTAGGCTGTGATGTGAGAAGCCACTGGGAGATTTTTAGCAGGGTATTTGATTTACTTTTAAGGGATCATTCTTCCTGCACTACAGAGAATAGACTATAGAGGATGAGAATGAAGGCTGTAGCACGGAGAACATTTATGAGGATATCACAATAGACCAAGAGATAATAGCTTCTTGGCCTTTTTGACATGCTTATAAGTTACTTTCTTTAAAATTATAAAGACAAAATTTACGTATATCTTCTTCCTAAAGTTCGGTTGAAAATTTTTTTTTGTAATTAGATCTCTTATGCGTAATCTATTTCATTTTATTTTTATATTAATTTATTTTTATTGAGATATAATTGACATAAAACTTTGTATAAATTTAAGGTGTTCAACATGTTGATTTGATACATTTATACATTGCAATATGATTATTACCCTAGCATTACTAACACCTCTATCACTTCCCATAATTATCATTCCTTTTTTGTGGTGAGAACATTTACAATCTAGCATCTTAACAACTTGAAGTACTGTTGACTATAATCACTATGCTGTACATTAGATCTCCAGAACTCATTCATCTTTTAGTTGAAAATTTGTGACCTGTAATAACATCTTCCCAATCCCCCACCTCCCAGCTTGTAACCACGATTTTAGTCTGTTTCTGAGTCTGGCTTTTTCAGATTCCAGATATATCAAAGTGATATCAGATATTATTTGACTTTCTCTGTCTGGCATGTCTCACTTAGTATAATGCCATCCAGGTCTATCCATGTTGTCACTAAGGGCAGGATTTCTTTCTTTCTCATGGTGGAAGAGTATTCCTTGCATATATAATACCACATTTCCTTTATCTGTTCATCCATTGACAGACACTTAAGCTGTTTCCCTATCTTGGCTATTGTGATTAATGCTGTGATAAACAAGGGAGTGCACAAATCTCTTTGATATCCTGTTTTTATTTCCTTTGGATATATACCCAGAAGTGAAATTGCTGGATCATATAGTTCTATTTTTAATTTTCTGAGGAATTTCCATACTGTTTTCCATAGTGGCTGAACGAATTTACATTCCCCCCAACAGTGAACAAGGATTCCCTTTTCTCCACATCCTCACCAACACTTGTTGTTGTTGTCTTCTTGATTACGGCCATTCTAATAGGTGTGAGGTGGTATCTCATTGTGGTTTTGATTTGTATTTCCCTGATGATTAATAATGTTGAACATCTTTTCATGTACCTGAATTGGCTATTTGGATGGCTTATCTGGAAAAATGTCTACTCAGTTTCTTTGTCCATTTTTTAATTGGATTATTTGGTATTTTTCTTAACAAGTTGTATGAGTTCCTTATGTATTTTAGATATTAATTCCTTATCCAATATATGATTTGCAAATACTCTCTCCCATTCTGTAAGAAGAATTACTATTGTTAAAAATGTCCATACTACCCAAAGCCATTTATAGATTCAATGTAATTCTTATCAAAATTCCAACGGTCTTTTTCACAGAAATAGAAAATACAATCCTAAAATTTGTATGGAACCACAAAAGACCCTGAGTAGCCAAAGTAATCCTAAGAAAGAAAAACAAAGAGGCATCAAACTTTCTGATTTCAAATTATACTACAGAGATATAGTAATTAAGACAGCATGGTACAGGAATGAAAATGAACACATAAAACAATGGAACAGAGTAGAGAGCCAGAAATAACCCCCACATAAATGGTCAAATAATATTTGACAAGGGAGCCACAAACACTCAATTGGGAAAGGATAGTCTCTTCAACAAATGGTGTTGGGAAAACTGGATAACCACATGCAGAAAAATAAAATCGGACCCCTATTCTACACCACTCATAAAAATTAACTTGAAATGGATTAAAAACTTAAACATAAGATATGATGCCATAAAACTCCTAGAAGAAAACATGGGGACAAATCTCTTTGGCATTGGTCTTCACAGTTATTTTTTGGATATGACACCAAAAGCACAAGCAACGCAAGCAAAAACCAACAAGTGGGACTACATCAAACTAAAAATCTTCTGCACAGCAAAAGAAACAATCAATAAAAAGTCCAATACATTTTACAATAAAAGATAAAACAGTATTTCTATTCTTTTCCCACACTTACCTATGTTTTTCCAAGTACTGTTTGGATTGAGTGTTTTATATTTAGACCTTTTATCCACCAAGAATTTATTTCATAAATGATAATTAGAGATCCAGCTTAAACTTCTTTTTGCTCAAATGCTTTTATTCTATCATCCTTTCATTTACAAATTTGTCTTTTCCCCACTGATAAGAGATGCTCTATTCCTACCTGTACTTGAACATATTTCTGGGTGATGAATTCACTGATCTGTCTCTTGATCTTTGTTCCAGTACAATGCTATTCTAATTATTACTATTACTTTTTAATATATTTATTATATTTTAAGATTAAATACAGTAAAATTATTCTCTGACATTAGCTACAACTAACTACCTTCTATTAAGCTCCTTATGATAATTAATTTTCTGTATCATTCTAAACTGGAAAGACAGAAAATAACTGCCAGATAAAATTATATTTTTGAAATGTTACTTATGCTTCAGAGTTGTTTCATGGCCATTACGACAACCCCCCAAGCAGAATCCCTCCTCCAAGCAGTATTTTGTGTTTCCTCATCCTCTGTTTATGAGCTTCTTTGATTCTCTGTGAGAGCATTTACTTCATTACACTTTGTGTTATGTCCAATTGTCTGTGCATCCAAATATTCAGACTGACAGAATCTTGAGGACAGACACTACAAACAAGAATGAAACAGTTGAGGCATTTGGTGTCATTTGAAGCATAAAAGATTTTAATTTTGATGAAATCCAATTTATCTATTTTTTCCTTTTGCTATTCATATTTTGTTGTCATAAATAAGAATTTATTGCCAAATATAAATGTCATCCAGAGTTACCTATATAGTTCTTCCAAGACGTTTATATATTTGGCTCTAGTATTTAGGCCATGTCTTTCAAAAATTTTGAGTTACTTTTTGTATATGGTATGAGAAAAGTCCAATTTCATTTTTTGTACATCATTATCCAGTTTCCCGTACCATTTGTTGAAAACACAATTCTTTCCCCATTAAATGGTCTTAGCCTCCTTGTCAAAATCAGTAGGCCATAAATATATGGATTTATTTCTCTATTCTCAAGTCTATTTCATTGACCTATATGTCTATCCTTATGTGAGTATCACAGTGTCTCAATTACTGTTGCTTTGTAGTAATTTTTGAGTATTCAAATTTTGTGCTTATTTTTCAAGTTGTTTTGCCTATTCTGAGTCCTTTGCAATTTCATATGAATTTTAAGTACAGTTTGCTAATTTCTAAAAAGAACCCAGCTGGGATTCTATAGGATTGCCATGAATCTGTAGATCAGTTTGGGGAGTACTGCCATCTCAACAATGTCAAGTCTTCCAATCCATGAACATGGGACGTTTTTCCATTCATGTAAATCTCCTTTTGTTTCTTGCAGTTTTCAGAGTATAAAATTTGCGCTACTTTTGTTATATGTATCCTTATGCATTTGATTCTTTTTGATGCAATGGTAAATGAAAATGTTTTCTTAATTTTATTTCCAAATTATTCATTGGAAGTACTCAGAAATACAATTGATTTTACATATATTCATCTTGAATCCTAATAATTTGCTGAACTCATTAAAAATTAATAGATTTCAGTGATTCTTTAGGATTATCTATAAACAGATCATGTCATCTGTGAATAGCAATAGTTTTATTTCTTATTTTCAACATATATGCTTTTTATTTTCTTTCCTTTGCCTAATTACCCTGGCTAGAATGTCTAATACAATGTTGAATAGAAGTAAGGGAAATAGACATTGTCTTCGTCTTATTGATCTTAGGAGGAAAGTGTTCAGTCTCACTATTATGTATGATGCAAGCTGTGGGTTTTGTACCTACCCTTCATCAGGTTAAGTTCTCTTTTCTTCCAAGTTTGTTGAATGTTTTTATTAAGAAAGAGTGTCTGATTTTGTCAAATGCTTTCTCTGCATTTTTTTGCATGCTATGTCTATTAAGATAAACATGTGTTTTTTATTTTTTTATTCTACTGATATGGTATACTATTACATTGATTTTCAGATATTAAGCTAAGCTTACATTCCTGAGATAAATCTCACTTCATCATGGTGTATAATACTTTTTATATGTTGCTGATTTGTCTTGCTAGTATTTTGTTGTGGAATTTTGCATTCATATTCATAAGAGATATTAGGCTGTAGTCTTCTGTTCTTCTGGCGTATTTGTCTGGTTTTGGTATCAGGGTAATACTGGCCTCAGAGAAAGATGGGAAGTGTTCTCTCCTATTCTGTTTTGTGAAGAGCTTATGAAGCACTGAAATTAATTATTCTTTAAATGGTTGGTATAATCCACCTGTGAAGCCATCTGGGCCTGGGGTTTTCTTTTTTTTTTTTAACATCTTTATTGGGGTATAATTGCTTTACAATGGTGTGTTAGTTTCTGCTTTATAACAAAGTGAATCAGTTATACATATACATATGTTCCCATATCTCTTCCCTCTTGCGTCTCCCTCCCTCCCACCCTCCCTATCCTACCCCTCCAGGCGGTCACAAAGCACCAAGCCCATATCCCTGTGCCATGCGGCTGCTTCCCACTAGCTATCTACCTTACGTTTGTTAGTGTGTATATGTCCATGACTCTCTCTCGCCCTGTCACAGCTCACCCTTCCCTCTCCCCATATCCTCAAGTCCGTTCTCCAGTAGGTCTGTGTCTTTATTCCTGTCTTACCCCTGGGTTCTTCATGACATTTTTTTTTTCTTCTTAAATTCCATATATATGTGTTAGCATACGGTATTTGTCTTTTTCTTTCTGACTTACTTCACTCTGTATGACAGACTCTAGGTCTATCCACCTCATTACAAATAGCTCAATTTCGTTTCTTTTTATGGCTGAGTAATATTCCATTGTATATATGTGCCACATCTTCTTTATCCATTCATCCGATGATGGGCACTTAGGATGTTTCCATCTCCGGGCTATTGTAAATAGAGCTGCAATGAACATTTTGGTACATGACTCTTTTTGGATTTTGGTTTTCTCAGGGTATATGCCCAGTAGTGGGATTGCTGGGTCATATGGTAGTTCTATTTGTAGTTTTTTAAGGAACCTCCATACTGTTCTCCATAGTGGCTGAACCAATTCACATTCCTACCAGCAGTGCAAGAGTGTTCCCTTTTCTCCACACCCTCTCCAGCATTTATTGTTTCTAGATTTTTTGATGATGGCCATTCTGACTGGTGTGAGATGATATCTCATTGTAGTTTTGATTTGCATTTCTCTAATGATTTTGGCCTGGGGTTTTCTTTGTGGTAAAATTTTTAACTATAACATCTATCTTCTTACTTGATATACATATGTTGAAATTTTCTATTTCTTTTTGAGTCAGTTTCAGTATTTGTTTGTTTTTAGGAATTTGGCCAGTTCATTTAAGTTATCAAATTTATTAGCACACAATTTATAGTATCTCATAACTATTTTTATCTGTAAAGGCATTAGTATTGTTCCCTCTTTCACTTCTGATTCTAGTAGTTTGAATCTTATCTCTTCTCGGTCAACCTAGCTAAAGATTTGCCAATGTTTAAATCTTTTTTTAAAAAAACTGATTTGGTTTCATTGATTTTTTCCTATTTTTTAAAATTTTCAATTTTATTAATTTCCATACCAAACTTTATTATTTTCTTCCTCCTGCTTACTTTAGGTTTAGTTTCCTCTTCTTTTTTCAGTGTTTTAATGTGGAAAATAAGTCTATTGATTTGAGAGCATTCTTCTTTTTTTGTTTTAGTCATTTACAGCTATAAATTTACCTCTAGTCACTGCTTTAGCTATATCCCATATATTTTGGTATATTGTGTCTTCATTTTCATTCATCTCAAATATTTTCTAACTTCCCTTTTGATTTCTTCTTTGACCGTTTGGGCATTTAGGACTGTGTTGTTTAATTTCCACATGTATGTGAGTTTCTCAAATTTCTTTGTGTTATTTCTAGTTTCGTTCCATTGTAGTCAGAAAACTTACCTTATATTATTTATATTCCTTTCAATTTATTAGATTTTTGTGGCCTCACATATTATCTATCAGGGAGAATGTTCCTTGTGCACTTGAGAAGAGTGTATATTCTGCTGTTTTGGGGTGGAGTGTCCTATAGATATCTGTTAGGTCTACTTTGCTTAAAATGCTGTGCAAGTCTTCTATTTTCTTATTGATCTTCTTCCTCCTCGGTCTATCCATTTTGAAGAGTGGGGTATTAAATCTCTGACTATTACTGTTACATTGTCTATTTTTCCCTTCATTTCTGTCATTTTCTTTTCATTGTATTTTTGTACTCTGTTGTTAGGCAGATATAAGTGTATAACTGTCATATCTTCGTGATGGCTTGATCCTTTTATTATTATAAATGTCCCCATTTATGTCTAGTAATATTTTTTATTTAAAGTTTATCTTGTCTATAATTAGTATAGCCACTCCAACTTTCTTATGGTTGCTATTTGCATACTATATCTTTTTTCATACTTTGTTTTTATAAACTATTTTTACTTTTGACTCTAAATTATGTGTCCTATAGACAGAATATAGATGGGTCTTTTTTCATCCTATCTGACAATATCTGACTTATGATTGGAATCTATTCATATTTAATGTTATTACTGATATAGTTGAATTTACATTTTCCATTTTACTTTTTTTTTTTTTTTTTGCAGTACGCGGGCCTCTCACTGTTGTGGCCTCTCCCATTGCGGAGCACAGGCTCCGGACGCACAGGCTCCGCGGTCATGGCTCATGGGCCCAGCCACTCCACGGCATGTGGGATCTTCCCTGACCGGGGCACAAACCTGCGTCCCCTGCATCAGCAGGCGGACTCTCAAGCACTGCGCCACCAGGGAAGCCCTGCCATTTTACTTTTTGTTTTCTATATCTCTAATGTATTTCCCCTTTATTCTTCCTTTACTGCTTTCTTTAACATTAAGTAAATATTTTCTAATGGAGTGTTCTAATTTCTTTAATCTTTTATTCTATTTTATGAGTTATTTCTTCTGTGGTTGATGTCAGGCTTACCATATACATACTGACTCATAAGAAACATCTTCATATTATGCCAACAATTCCAGTAAGATATGGAAGCATTATTCCTATATAGTCCAATTCTCTTTTCACTTCTTTTTTTTGTGGTATTATTATCCTACATATTATATCTATAATTGCTATAAATCCAACAATGCATCATGGAAATTATTTTATATAATTTATGCATTTTAAAGAAGCTAAAAATGTGAGCAAATGTGTATTTATAACATTTGTATATTAACCTTCTCACTTATCATTTCTAAGTCTCTTCATTTATTCTTATTGATTTAAGGTTCCATCTGTAGTCATTTCATTGACCTAATACAGCTTTGCATCTACCCACCTGTCTGTGCTGTTATTGGCAAATATATTATAGTTGACCCTTGAACAACATGGGTTTAAACTATGTGGGCCCACCTATGCATGGATTTTTTTCAATAAATATACAGTCCGTCCTCCATATCCATGGATGTAGAACTCACAGACATGGAGGGCCAACTATAAGGGATTTGAGCATCTGTGAATTTCAGAATCCACAGGGGGTCCTTAAAACAATCCCTAAGGATACCAAGGGATGACTGCATATGTCTATATCATATAGATATAACTATATATATATGTTTATAAATATATAAACAATTTCTTTAAAAATCTGTAAGGAAAGAAAGTAGAAGAAATATGCATCTATACTGTCTTTTATAATTATAAAATTGTATTTACTGGATTTGTTTTATACTGATTTGAATTACTGTATGAAGTCACTTACCTTTAGCTTGAAAACTTCCTTTAATGTTTTTTATAAAGTAAGTCTTCTAGCAACAGATTCTCTTAAGTATTTTTTATGTATTTTTTTTAATATCTAGGGATGCCTTTATTTCACCTTCATTTTTTTATTAAAGTATAGTTTCTGTATAATATTATATAAGTTACAGATGTACAATATAGTGATCCACAATATTTAAAGGTTATACTCCATTTATAATTATTATAAAATATTGGGTGTATTCCCTGTGTTATATATCCTTGTAGCTTATTTTATACCTAATAGTTTGTACCTCTAAGTCCCCTACTCCTATATTGTCCCATCCCCCTTCCCTCTCTCCACTGGTAACTGCTAGCTTGTTCTCTGTATCTGTGAGTCTACTTTTTTGTTATATCCACTAGTTTTTGTATTTTTTTAGATTCCATATATAATTGAAAACATAGAGTATTTGTCTTTCTCTGTCTGACTTCTTTCACTTAGCATAATTCCCTCCAAGTTTATCCATATTGCTGCAAAAGGCAAAATTTCCCCCTTTTTTATGGGTGAGTAGCATTATATTGTGTACATATACCACATCTTCTTTATCCATTCATCAGTTGATGGACAATTAAGTTGCTTCCATATCTTGGCAATTGTAAATAATGTAGCTATGAACATTGGGGTGCATATATCTTTTCAAATTAGTGTTTTTGTTTTTTTCAGATACATACCCAGGAGTAGGATTGCTGGGTCACACGGTGCTTCTATTTTTTTTTATATCTTTATCAGAGTATAACTGCTTTACAATGTTGCGTTAGTTTCTGTTGTACAGTTTCTGTTGTACAAAAAAGTGAATCGGCTATAAGTATACATATATCCCCATCTCCCTTCCCTCTTGAGTCTCCCTCTCATCCTCCCTATCCCACCCCTCTAGGTTGTCACAAAGCATTGAGCTGATCTCCCTGTGCTATGCAGCTGCTTCCCACTAGCCATCCATTTTACATTTGGTAGTGCATATATGTCAGTGCTACTCTCTCACTTCGTCCCAGCTTCCCCTTCCTCCCTGTGTCCTCAAGTCTGTTCTCTACATCTGCGTCTTTATTCCTGCCTTACCACTATGTTCATCAGTACCGTTTTTTAGATTCCATATATATGTGTTAGCATACAGTATTTGTTTTTCTCTTTCTGACTTACTTCACGCTGTATGACAGAGTCTAGGTACATCCACCTCATTACAAATAACTCAATTTTGTTCCTTTTTATGACTGGGTAGGTACTTCTATTTTTAGTTTTTTGAGAAACCTCCATACTATTTTCTACAGTGGCTGCACCGATTTACATTCTCACCAACAGTGTATGAGGGTTCCCTTTTCTCCATATCCTCGCCAACATTTATTATTTGTGTTCTTTTTGATGATAGCCATTCTGACAGATGTGAGGTGATATCTCATTGTGGTTTTGATTTGCATTTCCCTGATGGTTAGCAATGTTGAGCATCTTTTCGAGTGCCTATTGGCCATATTCATCTCCTCTTTGGAAAAATATCTATTCATTTCTTCTGCCCATTTTTGAATTGGACTGTTTGCTTTTTTGATGTCGAGTTATATGATCTGTTTTATATATGTTGAATATTAAGCCCTTATTGGTCTTATCATTTGCAGTATTTTCTCCCATCCAGTAGGTTTTCTTTTTGTTTTGTTGAAGTTTTCCTTTGCTGTGCAAAAGCTTTTAAGTTTAATTAGGTCTCATTTGTTTATTTTTGCTTTTATATCCTTTGCTTTTGGAGACAGTTTGAAAAAAATATTGCTGCAATTTATGTTAAAGAGTGTTCTGCCTTTGTTTTCCTCTAAGAGTTTTATAGTATTTGGTCTTACATTTAGGTCTTTAATCCATTTTGAGTTTATTTTTGTATATGGGTTAGAGAATGTTCTAATTTCGTTCTTTTACATGTAGCTGTCTAGTTTTCCCAGCATCACTTATTGAAGAGACTGTCTTTTCTCCATTGTATATTCTTGTCTCCTTTGTCGTAGATTAACTGACCATAAGTGCATGCATTTAGTTCTGGGCTTTCTATCCTGGTTCACTGATCTATATGTCTGGTTTGGTGTCAGTACCAAACTGTTTTGATTACTGTAGTAATAGCATAGTTTAGCTTGTAGTATAGTTTGCAGTATAGTTTCCAGTCAGGGAGTGTGATTCCTCCAGCTCTTTTCTTCTTTCTCAAGATCGCTTTGGCTATTTGGCATCTTTTGTGTTTCCATACTAATTGTAAAATTTTTTGGCCTAGTTTTTTGAAAAATGCCATTGGTATTTTGATAAGGATTGCATTGGATCTATAGATTGCCTTGGATAGTATGGTCATTTTAATAATAGATTCTTCCAATCTAAGAACATGGTATATCTTTCCATTTGTTTGTAAACTCTTCAGCTTCTTTCATCAGTGTCTTAGTTTTCCAAGTATAGGTCTTTTGCCTTCTTAGGTTGGTTTATTCCTACCTAATCATTCTTTACCCATAAGTGAAAAGAGACCCAAGGAATTCCTTTGGAAATATTTTAGAGAGAAGTAGCTGGGAATATGCTAAAAGAAAACATTTTTATTTGATGTTCTTATCTGTAAAATAGTGTAGAAGATTTGGATAAATCTAGTTAAAAAACAATTGCTTAACACCTATATAGTCAAACCATATTTTGGAGGTAAACAACTCCAGTTCTACTCTAGTTCAACTCTATCATAAAGCATTTTCTCCATGCTTTTTATTGAAAAGAATGTACACATTATCAACTATGTATTACCAACCACAGTATATAACTGTTCTTTAATTGTTTTCTGTCTGCGAGTATTATTTCTCCAGTAAGAGTCTGAGTCCCCTAGGGGCAAAGGACTTTGAGATTTCTTTCTATCCCTCACAGCTAGGCAACCTATAGTGCTTAGTGAAATGCTCAGCACATTGAAATATTCAATAACTGCTTCTTAATTGACAATTGACTGAAGGCCCGTCTGCGGTCTGCTACCTTACTACTTGGCATTTTCTATATATTTTCCAACTAGCTCTGGTGATAGGACTCAATAGAGACAGATTTCTTTACAAGTAACTACATTATCTTTTCAATTTCTCCTTGTAATGACAGTGGTCATCCATGTCAGACACCTAATATTAACACAACCACCATGAATTAAAAAAAAAAATTCTTAATGGCAAAATAAAATCTTGAAAGACTCTGCCTCAAAATAAGAATGGAGAAAGCAGTCCACAAGCAAAGACACCTTTAGATCACCTCATACCTATTCAATCTTCTGATCGTACACTGTAGAGCTAACCACAAAACAGACATATTGTGATTATCTGTAAACATTAGAGGATGTAACATCGAGCTGTACTGCCTCCACCAGGACTCTAAGCCATAAACTTTAAGTACATTAGAAGCCGACACTCTTAGCAGACTTTGCTGAATTGCTGGCAGCATCAACATCTGATCGATATGCATGTTCACCAGCCAAGCTGACTAGTACATCTGTTCTGTGAAGAAACATACATTCTGCCTCTAGTACAATCAGTGTAATTAAAAATTAACATGCATTAATTGTTAGAGCTGATGTAAACAGCTGATGTTCCACTTAGCACTGTCTTCTGTACATATCATTAGGCAAAGCCAAATATTGTTAAGTAAACAGGCAGCGCTTACAAAAAGGAGAGAAATAGAAAACTAATTTCAACTAAATAAACTGACACTGTATTATAAGTCAAATTAAAACTATTAACCACAGCCAGATTAGGCTCTGGATCTTCAGAGGAAAACAATTATAAAAGTCACATTTAATTATTTGAACCTTATTTTGGTAAATGAATTTAAGCTCAGTCTGAAATAGAGTCAGTGTGTGCATGATACACTAGGATCTCAGAAGAGCAGCAAAGGACTCTAGTATGATTCAGGATTGATTTATGACTAAAACATTCCGTGAAAATGCATCATTCACAGCCACTCCACTGACCAGCTTTCTCTGGGGAGACCCAAATTTGATGTTTAATGTTAAAAAGAGTCTATTTTCTTCTGCATGCATCTGCATAACTGCCATCACTGTCAGTGGGAGTTACAGGCACACACTGAGAAGAGAATATACATCTCATGAGTTAAGTCTTGCCTGACTCCTTTTTTTATAATGTCAGAGCAAAATGATTTCTCCATCTTGATTCAAAAGCAGAAAGAAAAAAAAAAAACTCCAACAAGCAAATCTCTCCAGCGAGGTGCCTTCCCTGGTTCAGAGAGCAGTTCCGGCTTTACACATTGCCTGGGGCATTCAGCTGCTAGGGCCCCAGGCACTTCCTCCTCCGCTGAGACTGTCCCTGCAAGTAGCTTGCCTGTCACTCTCAAGTCCGATTTAAAAATAGTGTGAATCTGAGTTTGAGAATGATTTCTTAGGCTATTTCCTCATGAAGCTTGACTGAGTTTCAAAAACAAACAAACAAACAAAACACAGTCCCAATAAATATGGTCTTTGAAAGAAAGTAAAAATCACAGGGTGCCAGAGTCCAAAGGAGAAACTGACTTATCAAGAGATCACTAGAGAATACATTGCTATACTACTCAGAATCAACCTTTTTTGTTTTTATCATAATGGCAAAGCTGCTATAAAGAGAATAAAAACATAAAAATTCCCTTAGCATATAGGCCTACAATGGCGAGACCTCCACTTTAACTACTTAGTGATGTGCTTGAGACAGTGTCCATGTTATTTCTTCATAATTTTATTAAATTTGACGGCAAACTGAATTAGTTCATGTATTAGGGAAGATATAGAAATGCTGAACCTACTCATAACGAACAACATTAGATGTGTCAAGGATCACAGGAATCAAAACGAAGCGTATAAAAGTTAAATAAGTTACATAAATTTAGGCATGAGTATAAAAGCTAGCTTATGATTTTCTAAGTTTTCTGTTTGCTATTCAAAACTGCCATCAATCTGCATGCTTTAAATGTAAAATTTAAAAGTTGGTAGTTATAACTATTTTTGAGAATTTGAAGTAAAAACCTAAAAGACATCATCCTTGTTATTATTAAAATGTCTGATATTTACAAAATACTAAGCCTTTAAAATTAAATATCAATTTACCATCTGAAAACACAATTTGCAGAAATTGTGGCATGATATTAAATACATTTTTCTCTTTTTTTAAATAAAAAATTATTACAAATTATTGGATAAATTATTTAAATGGAATAATCTGAAAATGATGCCTTAGTTAATTAAAAGTTCACATGTATCCAATTCATGGATTATTGATTAAGAAGTAAAATATGCTTTCAACAGAACCTATATTAAACCTTAAGTATTTCTTTGACTTTTTTTTTTTTTTTCAAATTACTCAGAAAGTCTTAATGCTCTTATGGTACCTCAAACACATGAATATCTATCTCCAAGCAGTACCTTGTGAAGTACTGTAGATAGTGATAGGTTGTGCAATTAGGATAAACTTGGTTTTTACCTTGAAAATTTCTTTCTAAAACATTTCTCATATATTTTACTCTCTTGACATTATACATACACACACACATGCACACACACACAAATTCAATCAATCCTGAAAAATTATGCCTAATTCCAGTTCCCCCTATTGGTACAGTGAGTAGACCAGAATTTGCTAAAATTAAAAATTAAAAAAACTGTGCACCTCTTTTGTTAAAAATTGAAAAGTAAAGGCATCTTCATCATTTTCATGAAAGGTAGGCTGAAGAAAATGTTGTTCATGAAGAGAATGCATTTTTCCTCTAACATTTTTATGAGGATCTCATATGGTATATAATAGTAGTCTTAAATCCTACTCACAAATATACATTTTCTCCAAAAAAGAAAGTATGAATTTATGTTATCTTAAATTCCTTACAGTCTATAGGAGGCTTTCATAAATGTGGTAGCAACCAATAAATGTTTGTCATACAAAAAAAGGAAGATAAAATATAGAAAGATTACTTACTCATGGTTATTAAAACTTCATTATGCAGGATAGTTTTTACCTCATGTCTCTGGAATCTAGTAAACAAGTTTAAAGATTGATTTATCGCCTAATGGCTATGATTTTCTATGTTATTTAATTTTGGAACACCTTATCCATTCTTTTTTATGGTAGGGTCAGGTCAAAGTCTCTGTTGTTCATATTTGATTGTGCCTTCAGGTGATGGAATTTTCAACAAATGATATGTATAATTAACAGTAAGAAATACATTTATACTCAAATTCTCTATTTACATGCCAATCTACTAAAAATTTGCCAATGGGATTTGACAAATACAATGAAGAAATTGATATTCACTTTTTCTGTGTGCATATAGCAATAGCCAGTGTCAATTTCACAGCTAACTAGATCTTTTAATTTCTATCTTAAGAAATAAAACTCAGTTATCTCTGATTCTTATCATCAGTTTGTTCATGATTGCTTTTCCTTGTTATAGGATATTTCATACATTCATTTCTCTTCTCCATTCCTTTGTCGCGTTATGAAACTATAATTGCAAGCATGATGATGTATTTTCAGGCTACCAATAAGGTGAAATAACATCCCTCGTGGGTTCCCTTTGTGTTTTCCATTATTTATAAGTGATGGGACCAGATGGTAGGTGCTACATGAGTAGTCCATCAGGAAGACTTGAAATGCCTCAGAAAAGGTATGCAAAGGAGAGGTGAGAAGATATTAAGGATAATCTTTTTATTGTTTCAGCATTTTGATTTTTATTAGTTAAGGACTAGAAGTCAGGTACCACTATTCATACTAAAGTCAAGTAGTCTCTCTAGTACTGCTACGCTCTGTCAGGTTCCTTAAAGAACCAGGAATCTTGAAACAACTGCCATTGTGATTCAAACTCTCAGAAACACTTTCATTCAAGTTGCCCAAACAGTAGAAAACAGTGACAGGGATGTATGTAGTTGGAAGCATTGTCTGAAAACAGGGAAATTGAAATTCAACTCTCAGCCTTTTCTCACTCAATAAAAGAATTATTGAGTTCATCTAAAAAGATAAAAGCACTCAACCAAATTCACCTTGGCCCTTGAACCTGCCCAGAAGTCCAGCTGTGTTTCCTTAGTTTGCTCTCTCTCCAATTCTCTACATTGCAGGGACAACAGTGTCTATTTCAGACATCCTTCCTTAAACCCCTAAACATGCCCTTTGCTCTCAAGGGAGACTTTATCTCCTAGTTCACAGAATACAAAGGAGCCAGAAAATAAAAACTGTCTTAAGATCCTGCCACTAAACCTACAAGATCATTGCATCTTTATCCCCTTCACCTCCTCCACTGTGTGAAAATAGAAGTGGTGTCCTTTATTTAAGGCTACTTTCTTGTTGGCTTCTAGATTCTACCCTTTCGGACTTCTCAGTGAACCTTCTCTACCCATTTAATGCTTAATCCTTCCCAGTAGCCACATTTCTGGAAAATGTCATTTGCACGATCATTGGTCCAGTTTTTACCTCTTATTGATTCCTAATTGTCAGTTTGCATTTTCAGAGGAGTAGATACCAGGACAAAATTAAATGTGCAAGAAGAGATTTCTTGGGGGAAATACCTGTAAAGGAGAAAGGGGAGGGAGCATAGAAAGTGGGGAGAGTCTTCAGACAGGCTGATATGAGCCCTTCCTGAGCCATGCAGGAAGGAGGATTGGTTAAGAAGAGACTCAGACTGTAGCATAGATCTAGGATAGTTTCAGCCTGGCCAGTGGAGACACCTTGAACCAGAGTTGCTCAGTTAAGGAATGCCAAGTCTCTCAGAAACGGATCTGCATTATACTCCCACTGTGCTCAGTCATTAGCCTTAAGTAGCTAATGGGAAATATGGACTCTGTCCCAATGCTGGTAAAACCAGAAGGACAATGGCTGAAGCCATCATTCAATTATGCTCCTGCAACAGGATGTTAGAGTGGAGCATTCTCTTGACAAGACACTCAGCCTCCTGAGCTCTTAAATCATTCTCATGCAAGCTTCCTATGGATAAAACCAATGAACACTGTCTTAGTCCTTAATTTTCTTGTCCTTTCCACTGCATTTGACACTTGACCACTCCCTTCTTGAAGACATCTTCATTGACTTCTGTGACTCTATACTTTCAGGATTTTTCTCTTAAATCTCTAACTCCTTGGGAGATTCCTCCTCTAAGAATCACAGCTAAAACTCCCCTTCCAGTATTTCCGAAGTTAGTAAATGTCACTATTATGTAATACGAGGGATGAGAGGAGTGACAAACTGTAGAGGTTAGTATATTAGTCAGTTTGGGCTGCCATAACAAAATACCATAAACTAGATGGCTTAAACAAAAGAAATTAATTTTCTTAAAGATCTGGAAGCTAGAAGTCCCAGATCAAGGTGCTGGCCAATTTGGTTCCTGATGAGAGCTCTTTACGTGGCTTGTAGATAGCCACCTTCTCTCTGTGTCTCACATGGCCTTTCTTCTGGGTGTGCATGGAGAGAGCAAGAGAGAGAGCTCTTATGTCCTTTCTTCTTGTTATAAAGGTACCAGTTCTAAAGGATTTGTAACTCATCCTTATAACCTCATTTAACTGTAGTTATATCCATAAAGTCCCTATCTCCAAATACAGTCATGCTGGGGCCTTGGGTTTCAATATATAGATTTTAGGCGGGACACAATTCAGTCCAAAACACTTTGATTTTCACATATTTCTTTCTCACCTCCCACACTTAATTGTTAGGATACTTACCACTTAGCCTCTTAAACATCTCAAATCTATTCATTCCTCTCCATCTACATGGACTTTCCAGAACTAAGAGGTACTTCCCTGTTCACATGGATTATGGCTATATCCTCTTTCATTGGTTTCCTTGTCAAGAGTCCCTTCTCACTGCAGACTAGGTGAGCTTGCTGTAATTTAAATCTGATAAATATCAGTATATTGTTAAAAACTTCCAAGATCCTCCAGATATAGTTCAAACTCTTTAATATTGCATGGAAAGCTCTTCAGTACCTGGCCCCTGTCTACCCTCCTGCTTTACCCTCTCACTTCCAATTACATGTACTCTGCATTCAAGTCAAACAATACTTCCTTTAGTTGTTCCCCTATACAGCACTCTTTCTTCTTCAGGTCTGGCTGGACTCATCTTCCTCCAACTCCTCATTTGACCAATTCTTACCCATTTTTCAAAGACCATCTGGGAAACCTTCCCAAAGTCCAGATTTGGCACCTGTTCTTCATGGCCTGAGAATGCCCTATACAAGTGTATTGCAACTGCCCCGTTTCTCTCCTTTGCTAGATAAAGGAAGTATGAAGATTGGAATTAGATCTGTGCTATGCATTATTACAACACTGGAGACATAATAGTCAATAAATATTCCCAGTATCCATTTTAGCAGTATGATCCTGGAGACATTGTCTTCTCCTGCGATCCCTCACCAAACATATATTCAATCATTTGAGCTAGGAATTAGAACAGCTGAGTCAGATCCCTCACTCTACTAATAATTAACTGTAAAACCTTGAGTTAGTCTCTTTAGCCCTCAGCACCTTCATCTTGGGATGTGCCCTGCATGTGAGTGCTGTCTTTCAGATGAGTGTCTTTCAAAGAAAGGTTGAATTCCACTGGACTAGATGACCTTTAAGAGCCTCTCCAGCTCTAAAATATGTTATTGCCAGCCTAGAAAATATTGAGCTGAGGTAGATAACAAGTGTACGGAGTAACAGCACTCAATTATATTAAATAGTTTTTATTATAATTTCCTTTTCACATAGTCTTCTTGTATTAATCCAATATTTAGTAATTGTTTTCCGTAGCTCTAGTTTCATGCTGACGTCATACTGACAGGTTATGTCTCTGCAGCTTCAGCCTCAGTTCCCAACTATTCTCAGAGCTATCCAGCTTGCAAACCAGCTGGGATTCTACAGGTCTGCTTATGATATCTTAACTTCTCTTCCTCAGTTTCCTCATATGTAAAATGGATACAGTAATAAAGTTTTCTGTAGATAATTAAATGACTTAATTTTCTTAAAGTGCCTGGTACACAGCTTTATATAAAACTGTCAATTATTATTATAGTAAAGAATTAGACCTTTTTCCATTTACTCTGGTTTGATTTTTGGATTAATTACCTATCATCACTATCATAAGCTTTCAACTGTTTTGTTGTTTTGTCTCCAGGCTTTTAAACTTTTTCCTAGTTGTTAGGTGCCATAAACCTTCAACTTGTGTTTAATAATTTGGGGGCTTCATTTTTCTCTTTGAGTAAGCAACTTTTTGTTACCAAACCAAAATGAAACAAAACAAAAACACACCCTAATTAATTTTTTTTTTTTGCTTCCAAATTTTGTCCCCATTAATTCTTCCTTGTACCTCACTATCCTTCTCCCCTGCAGCCTGAGTATGTATCATCTTATAGCTTAACTAATATATGAAAAGTACTTAGTGAAACTGTCATTATGTTCTTATATCTACACTGCAGTGACCATGCCTTCAGACCAACTGAGCCCTCTCAAATCCATTACAACTTTAAGGGAGGGTTTTCCTGCCATAAATATGTACTAAAGATTACGTGGGAACTCTAGTACTTTTAGGGACAGAACATAAACCCTCCTTCCGAAAGGTTGTCCCCTACCATCAGGCAGAAGCCCCGGAAAGCTCAGTTCTTCTGAGATGAAAGCTATACTACCTAACACTCCAGAGGAGAAAGAAAAGAAGAGAGGCTTTTTAAAATACCTACCAAGTTTGTAGAATTATAGGAACTTAGCAGAAAAGACCAGATATACTCAGTACTCCCTCCTACTCTCACCTCAGCTTGTACTTTCTCCCATTGCACCCCTAGGCAATATGGCATGAAAAGGCTCAGCAAGAAATATTCATTTCTAAAAGAAAAACAAATCATTATAGCAACACTCACTGGTCATTCTGTAGCAAATGTGCAATGCTCAGATTTTGTATTTTCCTGAAATAACATGCACATTTTAGGCATGAAATTATGATTGTTTGACTGTGAAATGCTGCACCCAAACACCATGTGGCTTTTAGCAGCATATCATCATATCAAGAACTATTTTTACCCTTTGGCGATTTTTCCTGCTTTGGCTCTGAGAGCTAGTCCATACGGTATTTGTATGTGGCATCAGTGGCAAAGATTTTTTAGAAGAGTAGATTTCTTATGTAGTACCATGTACCAATGTTAGCACAGAATCTAAACGAGAAATTAAAATAACCTGCCTTCAGGTTCAACTGGCAAAAAATAAAGTCATAGTGAATATGAAAGAAGAAAAAAAGATAAGAACTTAAAACATACTTTTCTGTTCTTTCTTACTTTCCTTAAAAAATTATTTAAGTACCTACTAAGTTTTAGAATATCAGAAAAACAATAGCCTATTTGCAATGCATATTCTGCATTTCTTCCCCTATGACTTTGGATCCTAGTGGCAATGATATTTGTCCAGCACCTCATTTGAGGAAAGCGGACAAAAATCTTTAGAACCTCCATGTATTTGTTGCCTTTCAGAAGCCTGGGAAGAAGAAAAGAGCAACTTCTTACAAGATTTGAGCATATATTGGTCCCCTTCCAGGACGCAGACATGAAGCCATATAAGAAATATTTTGAAAAGACAACCAAAATTAGCCAAACTCTTTAAACTTCCAAAATGCTTGGAGCAAAAGTCTGTTTTAGTTTAATCCAAATTAGTTTGCAGACTTAACTAGAAAGAGAAGCTATAGGAAAATATGAGCTGGCTTAACGTTTGTGTCTTGTCTATAACTACAAAGTTGGCTTTTGTCTCTTGAAGCGACCGATCTGGTTACGGGGTTTTCCAAATATGTGATGTCATAAAGGTGTTGTGATACTGAGCATGGATTCTTGGATTCAAAAACTCAGTTTGCATTGAAAGTAAAACAAAGCTATGCTAATTCATGTAAAATTTCAATCATCTTGTCCACTTTAAGAAAATAACAGTGTTAGAAAGATTGATTAAATCAGCATTATTTTGTACTCACCTAATACGTATTGCTGTTTGACTTGGTGAGCTTTTTCAAAAGCTGCAGAAATCATTTTAAAATCTACTGTTGTTAATCATATCATCTTCTTCTCATAGTTACTCTTGTAGTTACCTCTTTAAGGAGCTTCCAAGCACTATTCCTTTATAATAAAATGTTCCAGAGATTCTATAATTAAACCGAAGCTCAGCTTGTCCATGCAACCTAACTTGGTGCATATGTATTGCAAAGAAATTCCATTTTGTCAGTTGATTTATTGTTGTATCAAAAGGAATAAACTCTTGAACCCCAGGGGAGAAAAATTATGCTGTTCCATTCTACTCATGACATTTCAACATAGGCCAACAAATAACTGGAATTATTTTCTCAAGTGAGGAAACTGAAATAACTTTTTAAAAAAAGCAAAATTTTTGTCCAAATCAATGTGTTTATAAACTTTTAGTTGTAAGAATTGCTCTTCTTTCAGACAGCACTCACGCTTCTTTTCAGAAATGTATCTTTTCCAGAAAAGTGTTGCTAAATCATTCGTTCTTTAAAATTTGTCATCAAAATTAAGAAGAAAGATACTAGAGAAAGAAACAAATGTGTGAAGTAATGCTTTTCCTTCTAGCTAATGCTTTTAGTGAAATATCTGCCTGATGATTGGACTTGACTGAAGGAGTGTAACTGTCCCTGACATTTTTGAACTTATGTTACAAGGTCCATACAACAATAGCAGCAGCCCCAGTAACAAAGAATAACATTATTAAGTGTCTACAGGCTTATGCAAATGCTGAAATAAAAAGAAATTAAAGTTCTCAGTCTTGAGAAGGAAGACCTATTATGATCCCATTTTAAAGAAGATGAACCTGAGGCCCACAGAAATTGTTTAGTTTGCTCAAGATCACAAATCTAGTAGATGGCAGTCAGGACACTGAAACTCTTTGACTTTAAAACTCATGTGTGAATGACCACACATTCCTGTGCTTTGTTTCCTCCTGCACCAGAGACTAGCCCACTGGGTACCTAATAAGCTAGGTTACCAAGACTGCCTTCAGTATGATTTTCTTTCAAGTTGTCATTTTTCTTCACTCCTCTCCCTCACCCCCCTCTCTCAAAAGGGGGGAAATTGCCATTAAAAATGGACTATGGCTTTCAGAAAGGGTATTTGCATGATAGCAAGGTGAACAGACTTCTGAGTTACTACAGCCAATTCACTCAATTATGATCATCAGACAAAAGAAAGGGACAAAGAAAATCAAATGGAAAATGCCTACATTAATATTCTCAGTTTCCCCAAATGTGAATATCAAGAAAGACTCTTCTAATGAAGAAAAGCATGTTAGTTCTCTAAAAGAGAATTGCGGTACTTGAAGTTGTTTCAATGTGTTATTCAGCTTTATGCTCTGAAGCAACTCACAGTACCCCAATTGTTTCTTCACTCAGCTACATATAAAATGTGTACTTAGGAATGCTTTATAAGACATTCAACAAAGTCTTTCTTATTTAACTGCACTGATTAGAAGGGGCAAGCATTTCATTTTGGCACAGTGTGGCTCACTACTTCATTTCATCCTGTTTGAAATATTACTCAGAGTTCAGAATGCCAAGCTTTGAGCAGAGAAGAACAATGTATGGTTTAAAAAATATAAAATAAAATAACAATAGTTATGATGAGAAGAGAGTGAAAATAATGTAATTCTTAGTTCTGTCAGATGGCAACTAGTTCAGGGGGGAAAAAGGTGGGTCCCATGATGTTACCAAAACAGCATCTAAAAAACCCCTGAGATTACAAAAGAAGCAAAGTTTAAAACTACCCTGTAGGAGTGAGGGTCAAGCAAAGCACTGTGTGACTAGATGAGAAAGACTTGAGGAAAATGTATGTGAGAAGAGGTACTAGTGAGGGGGAGGAAAAAATTGCCAGACAGCCTAAAAACAAATCTGACCTTAATGGTGACCATGATAAACATATAACAGAAAACCTCATGGAGCAAAACCAGGGCAGTGAAGAAAACAGGCAAAAGCTACATGGAGTCTAACATTTTTCATTAGATACTTAAAATATGTGAGTGGTGGTCCCTGACATTTCTTGGTGTTCCATCTATATGAGTTCTAGATCTTGCTCTAAAAAGGAAAACAAATCTACTTCTCCATCAATATAGAATAAGACCATGCTCAGATCATGATAGAAAATTGTGGTCTATGATCTCACCCCCCATCATCTTCAGGTGAAGAAACTATAAGTTCAAACAAATTAAATGACTGCTCAATGCCATTAGTATAGTTACTGTCAGAGCTTCTACTTGTAGGGTGTGTGTGTATGCATAGCCAGGGAAATTATTTTTAATCCTTTCTTGCTAAATCATATGTTTATTTTTTCACACTTTTATAATTCTAAAATATAAGTACACTTACAATTAATGTGTACATTTGAAAAGGCCATGTTTTACTTCTTTTATTTTCTTCCCTCTCTTCTTCCTTTCTGCCTTCTTTCCTTCCTTCTTTCCTCATTTTCCCTCTTTTATTTTTCCTCCTGTTAAATCTATGATCCATCTTACATTCTTGAATCTTTTGGACAAGTAACTTCCAGATTGAGATCTAAGCCAATGAAATAGAATTCTCAGTGAGCAGATCATGGATATGATGGAACATTTGGGGGAATATCACTTCAAGTACAGCTAAAAACTTCTCTTGTTTAATTATTTCACATCCAATGAAGCATTAGCTATACAAGGACTAAAACACATCCCTTCTAATGATAAAGCTAATGTTTTCTTTACTCTATCACCTTAATTATTTTAATTATAGTTTTCACCTGACAACGGTTTAAGGTACAGAAAAAATACTATGGTGCTTCACTCACCTTTAAGCTTCTGATCGGTACAAAGAAAATTGAAACTGAGTCAATATTTTTTGAATGTCATTAGTGAAGACAGTTAATATATCATAGACTAAGTCGTAAAGGGTTTTCACTACGTCAGCAACAGATCTAGAAAGTAGGGGTAGGGATTATTTCTGTGGATGACCCAGCAACCCCACTACTGGGCATATACCCTGAGAAAACCATAATTCAAAAAGTGTCATGTTTCACAATGTTCATTGCAGCTCTATTTACAATAGCCAGGACATGGAAGCATGTCCATCAACAGATGAATGGATAAAGAAGATGTGGCACATATATGCAATGGAATATTACTCAGCCATAAAAAGAAACAAAACTGAGTTATTTGTAGTGAGGTGGATGGACCTAGAGGCTGTCATACAGAGTGAAGTAAGTCAGAAAGAGAAAAACAAATACTGTATGCTAACACATATATATGGAATCTAAAAAAAATGGTTTTGAAGAATCTAGGGGCAGAACAGGAATAAAGATGGAGACGTAGAGAATGGACTTGAGGACACGGGGAGGCGAAGGGTAAGTTGGGACAAAGTGAGAGAGTGGCATGGACATATATACACTACCAAATGTAAAATAGATAGCTAGTGGGAAGCAGCCGCCTAGCACAGGGAGAACAGCTCGGTGCTTTGTGACCACCTAGAGGGGTGGGATAGTGAGGGTGGGAGGGAGACGTAAGAGGGAGGAGATATGCGATTATATGTATATGTATAGCTGATTCACTTTGTTATAAAGCAGAAACTAACACACCATTGTAAAGCAATTATACTCCAATAAAGATGTTATAAATAAATACATAAATAAAGTCCCGGGGTGGGAGAGTGGGGGGGAAGACAGTAATATAGGTCAAATTAATAAATTCTATGTATACACTTGGTTATAAGTTTTTAGATTGTCTTATTAGTGTGTTTATATTATACAAATCCTTTCTGGGAATCATCTCAACGCAACTTCCTAACGTGCCTCATTATATGGAAGGAAGGGAGGGGAGGGAAGAAACTAGCATTGACCAATTTTTTGTCTCTTTTTTTTTTTCTGTATTGGCATCAATCTTTTATGAATGTACATTTCTCTTGAAAATTGCTACTGATTTGGCTTGCAACAATTTTCAAGACAAGGGTCATAGCTTATTTGTGGATTTTTACAACTATTAGAAAAACAAGACTGGTTTCAAGCAGTTTTAAGGGAAAATAATCATCCTCTTTTCCTGATTTTAACAGTTCAGGACACTATTGATTTATTAAAATATCAGTTCTAGTTGATAAATCCAAATACTATTTGTCCAAGAAAAAGTACAACCTTGAGACATTAGCAGGAAGTTTATATTCATTCTAAGAGAAATTTCTACCTGAGGATTTCATTAGATTGAGTATATGATACCACTTTTATGATGAAAGTTATCTTTTTTCTTGCTTTATGTTGCAGATTTAAAGAAAGAACATAATTGCAACTACTCTTTGTGTCTTTCAGGCACCTCATTTCTCCAGTCTTCTCCAAGTGAAACAATACAGATCTATTAGTGTAATTATCGCATAAGGTCATTTACCACTTTGTAATTGCTGTAGGTTGTGAATGATGTATGAAATGAAAGCATCTGCAGTGCAAATAGAACATAGGCAAGAATGTGCTGTGTGCTAATTAGGTAACCATCTAACGATAAGACCCTAGGGAAACACAGTATAGCAAAATCCCACAGTGCTCTGCAGTCACAAGGCAACAAAACATTCCTAAGGAGTTCAAAAATATATCCATTATTAAGTATAATCCTTTCCTCTCTTCAGACTCTCTGAACTCTGTTCCCTGTGAGCGTACACCCCCTCTATCTATTTCATCCTCTGCAATGTTAATCAGGCTCCAACAGTCAAGAACCATCTGATTGACATAAGAATTGTTCTACTCATTCACAGTAAAGACTGAGAACTTATTTGAAGAGTGTTCATGAATTTTGGGTTTATGTTGTTTTCCTGACCGTTCTATTAAAATTTTTGTTTAAAGAGTAGGCCACTTTGCTATGTAAGGGTGACAAGCCTCAGTTATCAAAACTGATGGGTTATGAAAGGAATGGAGTCCATGTTACTTAAAGCAAACTTCTACTTTGTTTATGCAACAATCCAACAGGTTTAGAGCAAAGAGAATACATAGGAAAAAAAAAGGTTTAACAAGCTGAGTTCTTCACCAACTCTTAAATATTCAGCTAATATTTTATTCGGTTGAATTGTAAACTTCAGGAGTCTGGCTGAAACTGAGCACCTGACATCAAATACACTGAACATTCGGCCAAATTAACTAATGAGATGTTCCTTCTTTTCTGCTTCTATAATGCATTACTGAAAAATATTTGTTTCATTGCCTGCTGCGCCGATTTGGATAGAAAGGATTTATTTCTTTAAAGTTGCCTCTACCAAAATGCATAATCTAGTCATTCTGAATACCAGCAACGGCAATTATTTCCTTCTATTGTGATCTGCTTGCTATTTATATAGTATTTTCTACTCATCTTGCTTTCTTCTTGAGCTCAACATAATGTACTTCTTAAGATGTCACACTGTCGCTTCCTATTGCCACTCCAGCACAACAGGATTCCTGTGAACTTGTCTTCAGAGACAACAGTTGACTTGGGGTTAGCTTCTTGCCTCTCCATTCACTGCTATTTGTGACTCATAAGTGGTGCTAATAAAATGTGTCTGTGTGCTTCACACAACAGGTTCAGATTTTTGGTAAACTTCTACTTAATTTGGAACTTTTGGCCACACTGATTTTTTTCTGCCAGTCTTCTACTTGATGGGCTCCTTCTCTTGAGGCATTTTTTTGGAGCTTCTTGCCACTTCACAGCTACTTAAGTAAACAGAACTTAGTGACTATTTTTCATTCTACACCATCAGTTTTTCCACTGTGAATGTGGTTCCCCAGATGTTGGTTGTTAATGCAGATAGGGTAAATTTATTCCTAAATTATTTTATAATTTTTGTATATGTCCACTTATAAGACCCAATCATTTTTTTCTTTATCAAAAAATATGTGCCTACATGTGACAGCAATAGACATAGATTCTGAGACATAGGGGAAAAGACACAGAGAATGTCATTGTTATCATGGAGCTTGCACTGCAACTCATGAAAAATCAACAAACAAATAACCAAGAAGACTCTCAGGTAGTTATAAGTATTTGGCAGAAAATTAAGAGTGCAATGTTATAGTAAATGCAAATTTAGACTGAGGATTTAAGAAGATATCTCTGAGGATGTGATATTTATGCAAAGATCTGAATGACACAAAGCAGCTAACTGTGGTAAAAATCTATGGGAAGAACATCCAAGTAAAATGAAGAGTTAGTGAAAATGTCAAAGGGCAAAAATAAGCTTTTTTCTATTAGAAGTTCCTAGAAGTTCTTAAGCCTAGAAATATGGGTACAGTGTAGGATTTCAAAAGCTCTTTCAGGCTTCAGTGAGGAGAATCAAAGAATCAGAGTTTAAACACAAGGCTTGTTAGCTGATTGTTACAGTAGTCCAAACAAGAGAAAATGGCTTGAACCGGAAGAGGTAGGGGCAATTGAAAGAACTGGGTGAATGTGGAATATATTTTGGAAGTAGAATTCACAGGATATACTTGTAGAAAAGATGGTAACAGAACTAATAGAAAGGATAATTCCAAGATTTTTGGTGATCAGCAAGTAGATATGGGTCCATTTACTCAGACAGGCAAGGATAGGAGCGGAACCTGTTCTTTGGGGAGAGGAGAATAAAAGTTTTTCTTTGGCCATGTTTTGATTTGTAGAGTCTTAGAGTCATGCCTATAAGAATGCCAAGTTGACACCGGAGATAAATTTGAGATTCATTAAAGTTCTGAGACTAAAGACCTCACCTAAAAAGTTTATATCTATAGAAAAAATAAAAGGGAGCAGAGCCTTGCCCTGAGGGCCCTCCAATCTTAGAGGTGGAGCAGAGGAAGCAAACAAAGGAAACTGGGAAGGAAAGGCCAGTGAAGTAGGAAATATAGTATTATGGTATCCCTAAAGCCAAATAAAGAAACACATTTCAAGACAGAAGGAAAGGGACCAAAATGGCAGAGCAGGAGACCCCAGCCTCCATGGTCAGAAAGATCAACAATTAGACAGCTATCCGTGAAGAACAGTTCAGGGAGAGCGCAGAAGTCCACTTAAGAAACATCAGCAACACAGTGAAAGAAAAAACCTGAGAATAACTGAATGAAAAGGGAAGGAAGAACAACTTCATTTTCCCTGCATAATCCGATCCCCTAGGTGGGCACTGTACAGCACCAAGAGGGGCCGCTCCAGCTAGAAAGAGTTCCTTTCACCAGGAAAGGGAGAGTAGGGTGAGCGTCCAGGTTCTGCAGTCTTTTGGGGAGCCACGTGAAGGACTCACTTTGATTTCATCCTACCCAGAGACCAGCGAAGCTGAGATATATAGAGATGGCTAAGAACAAGGAAGAAGAGTAGGGGCTATAAGGATCAGCCTCGTAGCAGGGGTGACCATGGATCACAGTGACCTGCTCTGCAGAGGACCGCAGCTGCTTTCACCACTGAAGACACCAATGCCAGCCAGCACAGCTGCTGTGGATCCCCTGCAGATTTCACAGGTTCCCCTTTGCAGACACCAGTCACCTGAGTCCCTGATGGCTCCCTACCTGTGCCCCATCTGAGCCCGGTATCTGCTCCAGCAGCCCTTCAAGGCCTCTGTGCATCATAAGATGCCAGCTTAGATCCCTGAGACAGACCCCTTCACCACTGTCACTAGCCTCCAATGCACACCTACAGCCAAGGCCCCTACAGCTGCATGTGGGCCCAGATGCGGCCCTATCTTTCTCTGTCACTGGCCTGCACCGCTGGGCTCACCTGCAACTAGACCCCATCCAGATGTACATGTGCATGCCCATGGCCTGAACCCTGTCACTGGCCTCCACTGCACACCTAGGATGAGACCCTGCAGGCATAAGAGTACACACTGGTAACAGGGCCCCCGAGTTGCTTGTGGTCCCTGATTTGACCCTATCTCTTGTCACTGGCCTGTGCACACCTAGATCTGGGCACACCTAGAGCTAGCCCCACCAGCTATGTACCTGCGTGCCCCTAGCCTGACTTCTGACACCAGCCTCACTGTCATGCCCCCAGGGTGAGACACTGCAGCCTCACTAATGCACTCCAATATCCAGAGCCCCACAGTTGCTGTGGGCCGAGCTTCAGGCTGTCTCCTGTCATTGACCTCCACTGCTAGTTTAGTGCGCAAGTAGCCCTTCCAACTGTGTACTTGCACACTGACAAGCCAGCTCCCTTCACCAGCTTCTGCTGCTGTGCATGCGCTGGTGGTGAGACTCTACAATCACAGGAGTACACCCCAAAGAGCCAGAGCCCACACAGCTGTCAGTGCATCTGCAGTTGGCCCTGACCACTATGTGTGTGTTCGCAATTGGCTCCTACCGCTATACAGGCACCCGCAGCTGGACCCCACAGCTTATTATGTGTACACCACGAGCTTCAGCCACCATCACTGCCTGCCCTGGTCCCTCGCTGCTGAAACTTGAGGTGCTGCTGAGGACCTCAACAGCCTTTGCAGCCGCTGAGGACCATGAAAGAGTGTACTTTAAATATTATTTCGGATTAGGGGTGGAATTAAAGTGGAAATGAGTAAACCTTGCCCTGTTAAACTGAAACAAATTCTTCAAAATATTTGAAAGGTTCTAATATAGAGAAACAACAACAACAATATGCGTATCAGCCATCTCTGGATAGAAACTACAGCTCTGCCATTTACTTACTGGATTACTTTGAGCACTTTACTTATTTTCTCTGAAGTTCAGTGTGTCCAAGTGCAAAGTAAGGCTCCAAATGCTTATTTCATAGGATTCATATCAGGCTCAGTGAAAAAAATTATGTAAAACATCTAGTATAATGCCTGGCAACATGACACACGTATAATAAGTAGTGAATATTTTTCTTAACACTCTATTTAATAGAGTCTTGGTAATCATGACTTCTATATTCAATTTTAAACTGTAAGTTACATGAGGGCAGAAACCACGTCTTATTTACTTTTTTTGTGTGTGTGTGGTACGCAGGCCTCACACTGTTGTGGCCTCTCCCGTTGTGGAGCACAGGCTCCAGACGCGCAGGCTCAGCGGCCACGGCTCACGGGCCCAGCCCCTCCGCGGCGTGTGGGATCTTCCCGGTCCGGGGCACGAACCCGTGTCCCCTGCATCGGCAGGCGGATTCTCAACCACTGTGCCACCAGGAAAGCCCCTTATTTACTTTTGAATCTCTATAATCTTCCACAATGCCTGCATATAGTGGGGAATCTAAGTATACCTGTTGAAGCAAACTGAGCTGAATTTCTTGATGGTTCTTACCAATTGCTCTGTAACAAACCATCACAAAACTTAGTGGGTAAAACAACACAATATTTATTTTTTTGTTGGGACTACTTACTCTACTTTGTGCCAGCTAGGATGGCTCAAAGCCTAGAAATTAGAATCATCTTAAGGCTCACAAATTTGCAAGTTGATGCCTGGCTAGAAAGACTTAAATGAGAGAGGGAACAGCTGGGATAACTTGGGCATCTCTATCTCCACTTGGTCTCTCCGACTTGATGGCTTCAGGGAAGAGAGACATATGCCAACTCAGAGCTCCCAAGGCATGAATCTTGAGAGAGAGAGAGAGAGAGAGAGAGAGAGAGAGAAAGTCAGGCAGAAAGTGTATCTCTTTTCACGATCTAGATCAGAAGTCACTCCTACCATATTCTTCTCATTGAATTGCAGAACAGAACATATCATGACCTTTTCTGAAAATATAATCTACCCCAATGTATTAACAATGTTGTTTAGTAACTGATCCAAGGTAATCTGAGCAGGATTTTGTGACGGAAAGCAATGAAACAAAATTGGCCATACTTTAATAGCTGTTGAAGATATAAGATATGTGTATAGGGATTCATTGTTATTCTATTTGTGACTCTATTTGAAATTTTATATAATACAAAGTTTAAAAAATTTAAGGTCTGGGGGCTTCCCTGGTGGCGCAGTGGTTGAGAGTCTGCCTGCCAATGCAGGGGACACAGGTTCGTACCCCAGTCCAGGAAGATCCCACATGCCGCGGAGCGGCTAGGCCCGTGAGCCATGGCCGCTGAGCCTGCACGTCCGGAGCCTGTGCTCCGCAACGGGAGAGGCCACAACAGTGAGAGGCCTGTGTACAGCAAACAAAAAAAAAAAAATGTAAGGTCTGATTTTAAGCTTGAAATACATCTCAGATTTTCTTGCCTTAATCCTGTTAATACTTACCTGGTGCCTTTTTTTTTTTTCAGTTCTACTCTTATGGGCTTCCTATCTTCTGATTTCAGTGTGGGATAGAGATTAGACTCTTAAACAGACTCCTTGATTATATTCATTGTTGCTTCTCAACTATCCAATTTACTACAAGCATTGCTGACACTGACCATGTGCTCAGGCAAATGCCCAAAAGTTTACCCTTCTGACCCTACCTCTACCCTCACAAACCCCTGTTTAAGCTTGAGCTAGACTGTATTACTGTTCAAAATACTTGTTGCCCATTCTTGTGGGAGAATTATCTACTTCTACCCCACTGACATCATATTTGATCATTTAACTTGCTTTGCCCAGTGGAATGTGAGGAAAGATACGTGTGACTTCTAAGAGAAGTGATTGTGTGATTCTAATAATCTTTTTTCTCCTGCCAAAAGATCAGAAATATCCCAGGTAGTGGTTGTTCCTTCAGCCTGGATCTCAGAATGAAGATGATGACTCACAGCAGAGCCATATACCAAAAATGGATACGTAGTACAAGTGGGTATTAAACTTGTTGTAAGCCACTTTTGAGGTAATTTCTTCCTGCAGCATAACTTAGTCTAGCTGCCTGACACAAACTATGTCCAATCAGCATTTGTTGTGGCTTGTTCAGTGCTAGATAAAACATTTTCCACCCACAAGCAACTGCCATCCACAAAATAACCTGGTTGAGTTTAACGTTAATCCTATTCTTAGTAATTAGCAAGATCATCATCATCTAGATTACTTCATTTGTGACGACAAAAGGATTAGAGATTCATGTATCTATGTATATTCATAGCCAACACTAATCCCTGCAATACATTACCATGTGATGTTCAGTATTATACGTTAAACTGGTGAAATGTTATGGTCAGTTTATTATATGTGCTTAAATATCTGAAAACAACCATTAGAATACTGAATAAAAGCAAGTGAACTCCAACAGCAGTAAATATTTATCTCCTAAGTTTTCATACTTTCAGTACAGTGAGAGTCCATTAAGACAAGTAATGTGCTCTTTTTCTTTAAGACAAGAATGCCCATATTAGTTGTGCATAAAAAATGAAGTAGTACTTTGTACTGATCAAGACAGACTAGATAACAAACCACAACAAGATCTCAGTGGCTTAACACCTACATTTATTTCTAGTTGATGCAAAGTGTGCTATAGGTCAGGTCACCCTCCTGGGCAGCTGTCTTCTGTGTGGCAACATAACAACCTAAGGTGGTTTAATCTTGCTGCTCCACCTTCCCAACAAACAATTTCCGTGATTACTACTGAAGGAATAGAGACAGGGGAATCATGCGGAGGCTTCGCATTGCTTCCATCCAGAAGTGACACATTTAATTGGACAGCATCAGTCATGTGACCTTACCTAGAGCCATGTCAGGGCTGGCTCAGTTGGCTCAGGAAGAAAAGAAATATTGATGAGCTGCTGCTTTCATGTTTTAAATAATATGAAAAGGATGTTTGAATAAGGGATGATTACACTGATGGAAGTGGAAAGAGAGAAAGGTTGCACAAAAGTTTAATTATAGGGTCACTGAATTCCCACGTATATGCAAAACTATAAAAATATTGAAAGTAGTGTTTTACCATTAATGTAGCAAGAATTTCCCAAATTGTACAGTAACATCTCCCACCACTGTATTTCTTTCAATAGAATAGTAGGATATCACTGGAGGAACAGAGGTGACAATAATACTAACAATAGCAGCAATAACAGTAGCAGCAACAACACTGTGAGCTAATGTTTGTTAAGTACTTAGTCTGTGCTGGAAACTATTTAAAGGGCTTTGTAGAAACTGTGTTATGTAAAATGTCAAAGAAGACCTAGAAAATAGTTATTATTGACTTCGAGAAGTGTTTTTAGAATCTTAGAATAGTAATTAATATAGTCAATATTGTTTCAAGGAAAATATGAATGACTGATACCAAAGAATGTACACTATTGGCCATATCTCATTCTATGTAGTAGAGTAGTTTTTATATTTCTTTACATTCTTTTATGACTTGGCAGGAGTTCAAAGATAACATATGTGCATTCCAGTGCTCCAAGTATTTTTGAATCTGTGCTAACATAGAATGTGCTTTCACCTCACCAACTCTGTGTTATAATACCAACTGGGGAATATTCTCATGTACATCAATCAGACACAGGGTAGACACTACAAATCTTAATCCTCTCTTAGGTTGGCATGGGGGCAGGGGAAAGAGTTTAAACAAAGAAATCACAAGACTACCAAGTTCTTATGGAAAGTAAAAGAAGAGGCATGCAAAATTCTAGATAGTGGAGCAGGGGGAGAATGTGATGGGGAAGGCATATAAGTGGCTTTGAAAGGTATTGGTAAATTTTAATTCTTAAACTGGGTCTTGGTTATATGTGGTATTTGTTTTATTATTTAAATTTGCATATAGACTATACACATTTGTATAGTATAATTCCACAGATAGCAAAAGAAGTTTGTTGGGAGAAAAACTTAAATAGACACAAGATCATAGCTATATTTGACTTTTCACATCACCTTACTAATTTATTTTTGCGACGTAGAACAAAAGACTTCGGGGAAAGGTGACAAAAGAAATATTTTTGAAGTAATAGTGACCACTTTCATTAATGGGCAGTTACATACAGTGGTAATGTGTAAAAGTTAATTGGATTGGATTAACAATCATTTCAATACTAAATTATTAGAAATAGATTCTAGGAGGGGAAACACTCTCATGACTTCCAATTGGTTCCCTGTATCTACTTCCTGTCCATCAGATACATCCTCAAAACTGATATCAAAAGGATCTTTGTAAAATGCAAATCTGGGATCTGATTTCTGCTAAACATCTTCAGGGCCACCTCTGTTTCCATGGAATGGTGTCAGGATCTCTATGTGCTTTTAAAGCTTCATTTTCTATTACTCCCACCATGTGATAACAATTACATTCAGTCACAAGTGGTCCATCTTCCATGTTTTGCTCTTCCTCAATTTCCTGCTTTTGCATATTGCTGGACTTTTTTTCAGGAGTATTCTCGGTCTTATCTGCCTGGCAAACTGCTGCTCATCTTTAAAATTCATCTCAAATTTCACCTCTGCTGAGAAACTCTCCTGACTTTTCCAAGAGGATTTCAATGCTTGCTCCTTAGGCTCTTACAGTATGTTATCTGTACCTCCACAAATGCACTTAATGTAATTTTGGTTTTTTCTGAATCTGTCTCTCCCACTGGAATGGGAACAGATGGAGAATCCAACTATATTCTAGTCATCTTGGTAGACAGTCAGCCCTCTGTATCTGTGGGTTCTGCATCCGCATATGCATATTCAACCAGCCCTGGGTGAAAAATATTAAGAAAAAAATAATTCCAGAAAGTTCCAAAAAGCAAAACTTGAATTTGCCATGCATTGGCTACTATTTACACAAATTTATATTGTATTAGGTATTATAAGTAATCTAGAAATGATTTAAATTTTATGAGAGGATGTGCCTAGGCTATGTGCAAATACTATACCATTTTATATAAGGTAGTTGAGTATCTGCAGATTTTGGTTTTGGGTGGGTGGGTGAGTGAGGGGTCCTGGATCCAATCCCCTCCCGATACTGAGGGCTGACTATACTTAGGATTTAGAATAGTGCTTGAAACGTAGTGGGCACTTAACAGATGCTTGTTGAATGAATAACTAAAAATGAATGAAGATGAGAATATTTAGAGCCAAGATTGCAAATTTCCCAATATAGCTGAATCTGGTACCTTTTGGGTTTGACCAAATAACCAACAAATGAATCACATTCCTTCCTTCCAAACATAATGATGATATTCTAATTATATCTCCCTTAACAATAAATATAATGGTTTACCTTTGTTTCATGTGTTATAAACTTGACACTACATTAGATGCAATTACATGCATTCTCTAGTCTTCACATCAATCCTTCTAAATGGGTATTACTAAAACCCATTTCATGGTGAAAATCTTAAGCTCAGAATAGATAAATAACTTATCCAAAATAACATAACTTAAAAGTGGTCGATTGAACCTCCAAATATGCCCCAAATGGGCATATTATAACCTTACTGCACAGAAAAAAGAATCAAGGATTCCACAGATGTGAAGATTTCTCAACCTACAATAATAACACAAAACCACTAGCAAGCCTGGATAACCAAATCCAGATAATCTATCCCCAGATAACGCAGATAATCAAAGGTCTGTTCCTACATCCAGTATGGAGGTATATGAAGATCTTTAATCTAGAGAAAGGAAGATCCTGCCCTTTATGCCTGTATTTCTGAACTACACAAAAGAAGAAATGTTCCAGTAAACTCATTTTGAGAACATTCATTTATGCCAACTGCCTGGGCAAACACTTCTATTTCATTCAGGAATATCTGTTGTCAGTTCCCTCAAAAAGAACAAAAGTCTAAAACTTTTGGCTTTCTACTCACATTGTTTTTATCTCAATGAGAAAAACAAAATAGCCTATATTTTGTCTAGGTTGGTCACTAGCCTGGCGATTCAGAACCATAACTTTGCAGTTACATTTCCATCATTTTTCTGTGTAAGATTCTTTCACTTTTTCTGATTCTTTTTCAGAACCATATTTACATTCTTCTGTTTCTAATAAAATATTTTGTCACTCCTGTCAATTCTGAACGATCTATTAAACTTTGCTTTTTACCTATGTTTAATACTACAAAAGTAATTTATTTAACCTTTATCCTTATTTTTCTTTGCAAAAGTAATGAAGAATAACTTATCTTTGTTTTTTTAATGTGTAGTCTTTTGTGAGTTGATGGGGAACATGATTACCAAACTAATTGACTGTTTAGTTTATTGAATGTTGGTGATTTATAAAATGTTGTATTTTTAATGCATAATTAAAAGATAAACACAGGCAAATTTCCTTAACTAAAACAGAAGAACTCTCTATAAGTTGGAGGGTATAAATCCAGCAAAAGGCAATGTGTACCAATGTGGCTATATTCATGCATGACATGCCTAATGAAATATGCTATTTCTAGTACAAATAATTGCCTTTGTTTTCATCATCTTTCCTGGTGTATCCTAGCAGGCTACAAAATAGTGTACGTTTTATCCTGATCTACAATCAGACAGTTCATAAAACTCTAATGGAAATGAAGATTTTTCTATTTGAAGTGGTCAAATTTCCATTTTCAAACATATCACAGCTTATAAACACTGATGGCATTTGGGTTTGCTTTTGAGTTTTAGGATAATAGCAAATTATAGAGAAAATCTACCAATTCTTTGTGAGTTGAACTATGAGGGAAAAAAGGCCCATTATCCGCCTGAAAGAAAAGCAAATCTACATGGTATTTTTAAATGAAAAATATATATTTGTTTGTAGCTGTATGCCATTTCCAAATTTAAGATCATTAGTCCTGCTTAAGAGACCAGGGAGTTTGTTCAAATAAATAAAAACCTTTCTTCTCTTGTGTGTAAATCCATTTTAGGAATAAAGAGAGGATAAGGAAAGTAATGTAAGAGAGTATTATTTTTCTTCCTATTTCAGTGACCTGTGCTCCACAAAATCCAAGTGGTTATTTAGAACAATCCACTTTGATTGGAAATATGTTGTTGCATACCTTTGCCTTTCTAACATCAATACTTTTTCTTCTGTTACTTCCACTTACTTTCCTTTCTACCTAATTGAAACGCCCAAGGCCTCCCTCCTTCAACTCAAATCCCCTTCTCCGGTGAGTATTTCACCATCTGAGCCTGCTAACTACCTCAGTGATCTCATTCATTCAACAAATATTTCACAAGGGCAGGCTTAGAGATCATCCTAACCTCCATCCAATTTAGAAAATTTTGCTATAAAATTCCTAACATATTAAACTTTTGATTAAATACTT